>NC_053394.1:244371930-244638729 GCF_905171765.1 Bufo bufo | reverse complement strand
AATTTTTGGGTGGTAAAGTACCACTGCTATACCTAGTAGACTGGTAAAAAAACTTGTCAGTTACATTTTCGGGGGAAATTCACCAATTTTTGGGTGTGATGTACCACTGATATACCTAGTAGACGGGTAAAAAATTTTTTTAATTTGTCTGTTACATTTTTGGGTGAAATTCACCAATTTTTGGGTATGAAGTACCACTGCTATACCTAGTAGACCGGTAAAATAAAAAATAAAAAATTTGTCTGTTTCATTTTCGGGTGAAAGTCAACAATTTTTGGGTGTGAAGTACCACTGCTATACCTAGTAGACAGGTTAATAAATAAATAAATTGTCAGTCAAATTTTCTGGTGAAATTCACCAATTTTTGGGTGTCTTATACCACTGAGATACCTAGTAGACGGGTAAAAAAAAATAAAAAATGTGTCTGTTACATTTTTGGGTGAAATTCACCAATTTTTGGGTGTGATGTACCACTGATTTACCTAGTACACTGGTAAAAAACAAAACAAAAAAAAAACCTTAAATTTTCGGGTGAAATTCACCAATCTTTGGGTGTGAAGTACCACTGCTATAACCTAGTTGACAGCTTAATAAATTTCAATAATTTTTCCTTAACATTTTCGGGTGACAATAAACAATTTTTTTCTGTCATAGACCCCTGCTCTACCAAGTAGACAGGTTAATAAATTTCATTAATTTTTCTGTTACATTCTTGGGTTGAGATTATACAATTTTAGACGTGAATAAATCCCTGCATAGGTGACAGGGAATAAAATTTGTCTGTTACATTTTTGGGTGAAATTCACAAATTTTTGGGTGTGAAGTACCACTGATTTCCCTAGTGGAATGGTAAAAAAAAAAAAAAACTTTCATTTTACATTCTTGGGTTGACATTATACAATTTTAGACGTGAATAAATCTCTGCATAGGTGACAGGGAATAAAATTTCTGAAATTCTTCTTTAATTGATGCGCGCCACCTCCTTTGATTCAATGCTTAAACTTTAACAAGTTGTACCACATTTGCGCTTCAATAATTTGTCCCACATTGTCGCTTTACTCTGTTGGCCAACATTTGCGCTTCAATACTTTGTCGCACATTTCCGCTTTACTCTTTTGGCCCACATTTGGGGTTCTGTAATTTGTACCACATTTGCGCTTTAACAGCTTTTCCCACATTTCTGCTTTACTCTTCTGGCCCACATTTGGGCTTCTGTAATTTGTCCCAAATTTTTGCCTCAATAATTTTTCCCATAATTACGCTTTACTCTTCTGGCCCACATTTAAGCTTCTGTAATTTGTCCCAAATTTTTGCCTCAATAATTTTTCCCATAATTCTGCTTTACTTTTCTGGCCCACATTTGGGCTTCTGTAACTTGTCCCAAATTTTTTCCTCAATAATTTTTCACATAATTCCGTTTTACTCTTCTGGCCCACATTTGGGCTTCTGTAATTTGTCCCAAATTTTCGCCTCAATAATTTTTCACATAATTCCGCTTTACTCATCTCAACCACATTTGGCCTTCTGTAATTTGTCCCACATTTGCGATTTAACACCTTTTCCCACATTTCCGCTAAATACCAAATTTTTTTTATACATTTATCGCCCCTAAATTTGGTCTCTTTTTCTCACGCTCCCTCTCCGGCGTGGAACCCTGATTCGCCGATAACCGTGATCAACATGGTGGGCTCAGAAGAGAACATCGAAAGTTGATAGAAAAGATATACAAATGGATGGTGGATGTCACTGGGGCACCTCTACATAGGTGACAGGAACATAAATAAAAAAAAAAAACGTCAATTACATTGTCAGGTGACATTTTTCTAATTTTGCTGAATAGAAACCCGTGCTCTGCATAGTTGACAGGGAATAAAATGTAATAAATTCTTTAGTAATTAATGCATGCCACATTCTTTCATTCAATGCTTAAACTTTAAAAAGTTGTCACACTTTTATGCTTTAATAATTTGTCCCATAATTCCACTCAATAATTTTAAATTTGAAAAAATTATTCCTCCCTTGGATGTGGTCTCTATTTCTCACGCTCTCTCTCCGGCGTGGAACCCTGATTCCCCGCCACCCGTGATCACCATGGTAGACGCAGAAAAGAACATCGGAAGTTGATAGAGCAGATATTAAATTGGATCGTGAATAGAGTTGAGCGGACATCTGGATGTTCGGGTTTGACGAGTTCGGCCGAACTTCGGAAAAAAGTTCGAGTTCGGGACCCGAACTTGACCCCGAACCCGAACTCCATTGAAGTCAATGGGGACCAGAACTTTTGAGCACTAAAATGGCTGTAAAAATGTCATGGAAAGGGTTAGAGGGCTGCAAATGGCATCAAAATGTGGTTAAGAGCATGGCAAGTGCTCTGCAAACAAATGTCTTAACAAATGTGACTTAAAATAACATAAAATACGTAAAAATAAAAAAGAATAATCTTGATCTAGGAGGACCAGGTCCATATGGAGAAGGATGTTGAGGAGGTGGTGGATGTGGCGGTGTAGGTGGAAGTGGCGGTGGAGGAGGAGGAGGTAGCCTACACTGCTTTTTGGTTTTAAATTTATTTATATTTTTTTAAATTAGGTTACACCCCAAAACATTGGGAAATATAACCCTCCAGTCGTGCTAAACACACATTCAGACAATACACTGGCTGCAGGGCAGGCCAGTACCTCCAAGGCGTAAAGGGCAAGCTCAGGCCATGTGCCTAATTTGGAGACCCAGAAGTTGCAGGGGCTGACCCCTGTCAGTTAGTTTGTGTAGGCGTGTGCATACTTACTGCCCCACCCACCATGTCGCACGTCCCTGTGATGTTCACAATCCAATTTGATATCTGCTCTATCAACTTTCGATGTTCTTTTATGCGCCTACCATGGTGATTACAGGTGGCGGGGAATCAGGGTTCCAGGCCGGAGAGAGAGCGTGAGAAAAAGAGACCAAATTTAATGGAGATAAATTTATTAAAATAATTTGGGATCAAGAAGAAATGTGGGAAAAGTTATTGAGGCGCAAATGTGGGACAAATTACAGAAGCCCAAATGTCGGCCAAAAGAGTCATGCAGAATTGTGGGAAAAGCTATTGAGGCGCAAATGTTGGCCAAAAGAGTATAGCGGAAATGTGAGACAAAGTATTGAAGCTTAAATGTGGTACAACTTGCTTAAGTTTAAGCATTGAATCAAAGGAGGTGGCCCACATCAATTAAAGAAACATTTCATAAATTTTATTCCCTGTCACCTATGCAGAGCAGGGGTTTATTCACGTCTAAAATTGTATAATGTCAACCCAAGAATGTAACAGAAAAATAACCGAAATTAATTAACCTGTCTACTTGGTAGAGCAGAGGTCTATGACAGAAAACAATTGTTTATTGTCACCCGAAAAAGTTAAATAAAAATTATTGAAATTTATTAAGCTGTCAACTAGGTAGAGGAGGGGTATATTACACCCAAAAATTGGTGAATTTGACCCTAAAATGTAACTGACAAATGTTTTTTGTTTTTTTTACCGGTCTACTAGGTATAATAGTGGTACTTCACACCAAAAAAATGCTGAATTTCAGCAGGAAATTTAACTGACAATTTTATTTTTTTTGTTAACCGGTCTACTAGTTATAACACTGGTACATCACACCCAAAAATTAGTGAATTTCACCATAAAATGTAAGAGACAATTTTTTTTATTGTTTAACCCGTCTACTAGGTATAGCAGTGGTACTTCACACCCCAAAATTGTTGAATTTCAAGTGAAAATGTAACTGACAAATATATTGTTTTTTGTTAACCGGTCTACAAGGTATAGCAGTGGTACTATACACCCAAAAATTCGTGAATTTCACCAGAAAATGTTAATGACAATTTTTTTTAACCGTCCTACTAGGTATAGCAGTGGTACTATACACCAAAAAATTGGTGAATTTCACCAGAAAATGTTAATGATAATTATATTTTTTTTTTTTAACCGGCCTACTAGGTATAGCAGTGGTACTTCACACCCAAAAGTTGTTGAAGTTCAACTGAAAATGTAACTGCCAAATATTTTTTTTTTTGTTAACCGGCATACTAGGTATAGCAGTGGTACTATACACCCAAAAATTGGTGAATTTCACCAGAAAATGTTAATGACAATTTTTTTATTAACCGGCCTACTAGGTATAGCAGTGTTACTATACACCCAAAAATTTGTTAATTTCACCAGAAAATGTAAATGACAAAGTAGTGAAATGATATAAAATAAAACACGTGCAAAAAAAAATAAAAAATGGATTTATGAAGTGGAGTTACATATGGAGTAGGAGTTTGAGGAGGCGGTGGACGAAGCGGAGTAGGTGGAAGCGGCGGTGGAGGAGGACGAGATAGCCAACACAGGTTTTTGGTTTTAATTTTGTAAAATTAAGGTACACTCCGAAAGAGTGTGAAATATCCAAAATACAAACATGAGCAATTGCGCTGCAGTATAACAATGGCTGCTTAGTGCCGGTATACATGTCTATTCTGCACAAGGTATGGACAAGTCCTGAGGGATCCATGCCTGGTTCATTTTAATGAACGTGAGCTTGTCCACATTGGCTGTGGACAGGCGGCTGCGCTTGACTGTGATGACGCCCCCTGCCGTGCTAAACACAAGTTCAGATAATACACTGTCTGCAGTGCAGGCCAGCACCTCCAAGGCGTAAAGGGCAAGCTCAGGCAATGTGCCCAATTTGGAGACCCAGAAGTTGAAGGGGGTAGACCCATCATTCAGTACGTGTAGGCGTGTGCACACATACTGCTCCACCATGTTGGTGAAATGCTGCCTCCTGCTAAGACGTTCCACATCAGCTGGTGGTGCTGGTTGTTGTGGCATGCTGACAAAGCTTTTCCACATATCGGCCATGCTAACCCTGCCTTCTGAGGTGCTGGCGGTGCCCCAGCTGCGTTGGCGACCTCTTCCTCGTCCTCTGGCTTCGCCTTGTGCTTCCACTGTCCCCCCGCTGTCAGGTGGGAATGCAACCAGCAGCGCGTCTACCAGCGTGCGCTTGTATTCGTGCATCTTACGATCACGCTCCAGTGACGGAATTAAGGACGGTACGTTGTCCTTGTATTGGGGATCCAGCAGCGTGGCCACCCAGTAATCAGCAACTCGGCGGTCGTTGCGGAGACACTGCAGCAAGTAATCGCTCATGTGTACCAGGCTGCCCAGAGGCAACAGAAAGCTGTCCTCTGTGGGAGGTGTATCGTCTGTGTCCTCTGTATCCCCCCATCCACGCACCAGTGATGGCAATGAGCTGGTCTGGGTGCCACCGTGCTGTGAACATGGTTCCTACTCCTCCATCTCCTCCTCCTCATCCTCCCCCTCTTCATCCTCCAGAACTGTGCCCTGGCTGGACAATTGCGTACTTTGGGTTTGTGGGTGCAGGAACCCACCCTCGGAGCCACTTGGGAATTACTGACCGGAAACCCTACGAAATGATCCCTCTTCCTCCACCTCCTGTGCCACATCCTCTTCAATCATCGCCAGGAGCGTTTTTTCAAGGAGGCATAGAAGTGGGATAGTAAAGCTGAGAACGGCGTTATCAGCACTGGCCATGTTGGTAGATTACTCAAAACAGCGCAACAAGGAACACAGGTCTCGCATGGAGGCCCAGTCATTGGTGGTGAAGTGGTAATGTTCCGCCGAGCGACTCACCCGTGCGTGCTGCAGCTGAAACTCTATCGCCTGCTGCTGCTCGCACAGTCTGGACAGCATGTGCAAGGTGGAGTTCCACCTTGTGGGCACGTCGCATATGAGGCGGTGAGCGGAAAGGACGAAGTTACGCTGAAGCGCTGACAGGCGAACAGCAGCAGGGTGAGAACGCCTAAAGCGCGCACAGACAGCCCACACTTTATGCAGCAGCTATGACATGTCGGGGTAATTTTTAAGGAATCTCTGCACCAAATTCAGCACATGCGCCAGGCAAGGGATGTGCGTCAAACCTGCTAGTCCCAGAGCATCTACGAGATTTTTCCCATTATCGCACACCACCAGGCCGGGCTTGAGGCTGAATGGCACAAACCACTCAACAGTCTGTTGTTCAAGGCCCATCCACAGCTCCTCCGCGGGGTGTGGTTTGTCCCCCAAACAGATAAGTTTTAAAACTGCCTGCTGTCATTTACCCCTGGCTGTGCTGAAGATGGTGGTGAAGGTGTTACGCTGACCGGATGAGGAGCTGGTACAGGATGAGGAAGCAGAGAAGGAGAAGAACAGGAGGCAAACTGAAGCACCCTGCAATCCTCGGTGGTGGAAGGACATGCGCCAAACTGCTATCCATCTCAGGCCCAGCCGCCACTGCATTTACCGAGCGTGCTGTTATGGAGATATAACAGCCCTGACCGTGCTTACTGGTCCACGTATCCGTAGTCAGGTGCACCTTGCCACAGCATTTCAAATTCCAGTAATTTGGAAATGCTGGCATTAAGGGCTAGGGATCATGGGTGGGTAGGGGAGTACTTCCTCTTCCACTCCAGCGTTTGGTATATGGAGAGCTGAACGCTTGCGTGGGACATTGTGGAGATGCTTGGTGACCCAGGTGTTGGTGTTGCTGGCAGATCCTCTTTTTGCGGGGTGCCAGGTGGCACTGTCACTCCAGAGGTGGATGAAGAGGCCGCGACTGCAGCAGAAGATGAAGCAGGAGGAGCAAGAGTCTTTTCTTTGTTTTTGAGGTGTCTTCTCCACTGCAGCTCATGCTTTGCACTTAAATGCCTGGTCATGCAGGTTGTGCTCAGGTTGAGAACGTTTATGCCTCACTTTAGGCTCTGATTGCACAGCGTGCAAACCACTCGTGTCTTGTCATCAGCACACTGTCTGAAGAACTTCCACGCCAGGGAACTCCTTGGAGCTGGCTTTAGTGTGCTCGGTCCCTTGCTGCGGTGGGCAGTAGGAGGCGTACTGTCTAGAGGACAGCCGCTCCACTTTTGCACCCTGCTCCCTCTTCTGCTGTGCTGGTGGCTCTGTGCTACTACCGCCTCTTCCTCAGAACTACATAGGTCCCTCGCATGACCTTGATTCCATGTGGGGTCGAGGACCTCATCGTCCTCCACATCATCTTCCACCCAGTCTTCACCCCTACCTTCCTTGTCGGTCTGCACACTTTTGAAAGTCCCAGCACTTGGCACCTGTGTGTCGTCATCATCCGAGACGTGCTGCGATGGTCCTCCCATGTACTTATCTTGAAAGATAATGGTTGGGCATTGGTGCACTCAATTTCTTCCACTTCTGGCGCAGGGCTAGGTGGATGGCCCTGGGAAACCCTGCTAACAGAGTCATCAAAAAGCAGAAGAGACTGCTGCATGACTTGGGGCTCAGACTGCATGGCTGATTTGCAAGGGGGTGAGGTGGAAGACTGATGGACATCGGCTGCAGGTGCCAACTGTGGTCTTTAACCAGGAGACTGGGTGGGAGACAATGTGAAGGAACTGAAATTAACTGTCAGCAACCCAATCTACTATCGCATGTACTTGTTCAGGCCTCACTATTCGTAGAGCAGCATTAGGCCCGACCAAATACCGCTGCAGGTTTTGTCGCCTACTCGCACCTGAGGAAGGGTTTTCACTTGGGCGTGTAGCTGGCACAAATTGACCACGTCCTCTCCCTGCAACAGGAGCTCCACCAGCAGCACCGTGACCTGGGCCACGTCCCTTATTTGACGCTCTCCTCATATTTTTCAAATTTAGGATCTTGCCCTAAAGTTGTAGAATAGAACGACAGTATGTAAAGAGTGTATCTCAACAGGCCTGAAGCAGGCTAGGCCTCAATAAAATATTTTTTTGCCCAAAATGTCTGTATTTTAAATGCCTGAATCAAACCCCTATATGTAGAGGGTGTATCTCACACGGCCTGAACCAGTGTAGGCCTGAAGTAAA
Organism: Bufo bufo; assembly: GCF_905171765.1. Taxonomy (NCBI): domain Eukaryota; kingdom Metazoa; phylum Chordata; class Amphibia; order Anura; family Bufonidae; genus Bufo; species Bufo bufo. The sequence continues at coordinate 244,630,848 of NC_053394.1, read as the reverse complement.
TATTTCTTTGCACAAAATGGCTGTATTTCAAATGGCTGTATTTCAAATCCCTGAATCAAACTTCTGTATGTAGAGGGAGTATCTCACACGGTCTGAACCAGTGTAGGCCTGTAGTAAATATATCTTTGCAAAAAATGGCTGTATTTCAAATGGCTGTATTTCAAATCCCTGAATCAAACACCTGTATGTCGAGGGAGTATCTCACACGGTCTGAACCAGTGTAGGCCTGAAGTAAATATATCTTTGCACAAAATGGCTGTATTTCAAATGGCTGTATTTCAAATCCCTAAATCGAACACCTGTATGTAGAGGGAGTATCTCACACGGTCTGAAGCAGTGTAGGCCTGAAGTAAATATATCTTTGCACAAAATGGCTGTATTTTAAATGGCTGTATTTCAAATCCCTGAATCAAACCCCTGTATGTAGAGGGAGTATCTCACAAGTCCTAAACCAGTGTAGGCCTGAACTAAATATTTCTTTCCCAAAATGGCTTTATTTCAAATGTCTATATTTCAAATGCCTAATTTAATCCACTGTTTGTAGAGGTAGTATCTCACAGGGCCTGAACCTCTGTAGGCCTGAAGTAAATATATCTTTGCACAAAATGGCTGTATTTCAAATGCCTAATTTAAACCCCTGTATGTAGAGGTGGTATCTCACAGGGCCTGAACCTCTGTAGGCCTGAAGTAAATATATATTTGCACAAAATGGCTGTATTTCAAATGGCTGTATTTCAAATCCCTGAATCAAACCCCTGTATGTAGAGGCGGTATCTCACAAGGTCTGAACCAGTGTAGGCTTAAAGTAAATATATCTTTGCACAAAATGGCTGTATTTAAAATGGCTGTATTTTAAATCCCTGAATCAAACCACTGTATGTATAGGGAGTATCTCACACGGTCTGAACCAGTGTAGGACTGAAGTAAATATATCTTTGCACAAAATGGCTGTATTTCAAATCCCTGAATCAAACCCCTGTATGTAGAGGGAGTATCTCACAAGGCCTGAACAAGTGTAGGCCTGGACTAAATATTTCTTTGCCCAAAATGGCTGTATTTCAAATGCCTGATTCAAACCCCTGTATGTAGAGGGAGTATCTCACACGGTCTGAACCAGTGTAGGCCTGAAGTAAATATATTTTTGCACAAAATGGCTGTATTTCAAATGCCAAATTCAAACCCCTGTATGTAGAGGTAGTATCTCAGAGGGCCTGAACCTCTGTAGGCCTGAAGTAAATATATCTTTGCATAAAATGGCTGTATTTCAAATGGCTGTATTTCAAATGCCTAATTCAAACCCCTGTATGTAAAGGTGGTATCTCAGAGGGCCTGAACCTCTGTAGGCCTGAAGTAAATATATCTTTGCACAAAATGGCTGAATTTCAAATGGCTCTATTTCAAATGCCTGATTCAAACCCCTGTATGTAAAGGTAGTATCTAACAGGGCCTGAACCACTGTAGGCCTGAAGTAAATATATCTTTGCACAAAATGGCTATATTTCAAATGGCTGTATTTAAAATGCCTGAATCAAACCCCTGTATGTAGGGGGGTATCTCACATGGTCTGAAAGTGTAGGCCTGAAGTAAATATATCTTTACACAAAATGGCTGTATTTCAAATGGCTGTATTTCAAATGCCTAATTCAAACTCCTGTATGTAGGGGCGTATCTAATACGGTCTGAACTAGTGTAGGCCTGAAGTAAATATATCTTTGCACAAAATGGCTTTATTTCAAATGGCTGTATTTCAAATGCCTAATTCAAACCCCTGTTTGTAGAGGTGGTATCTCACAGGGCCTGAACCTCTGTAGGCCTGAAGTAAATATATTGTTGCACAAAATGGCTGTATTTCAAATGCCTGATTCAAACCCCTGTATGTACGGGGTATCTCACACGGTCTGAACCAGTGTAGGCCTGAAGTAAATATATCTTTGCACAAAATGGCTGTATTTCAAATCCCTAAATCAAACCCCTGTATGTAGAGGGAGTATCTCACAATGCCTGAACCAGTGTAGGCCTGAACTAAATATTTCTTTGCCCAAAATGGCTGTATTTCAAATGGCTTTATTTCAAATGCCTGATTCAAACCCCTGTATGTAGAGGGAGTATCTCACACGGTCTGAACCAGTGTAGGCCTGAAGTAAATATATCTTTGCACAAAATGGGTGTATTTCAAATGGCTGTATTTCAAATGCCAAATTCAAACCCCTGTTTGTAGAGGTGGTATCTCAGAGGGCCTGAACCTCTGTAGGCCTGAAGTAAATATATCTTTGCACAAAATGGCTGTATTTCAAATGCCTGATTCAAACCCCTGTATGTTGGGGGTATCTCACATGGTCTGAACCAGTGTAGGCCTGAAGTAATTATATCTTTGCACAAAATGGCTGTATTTCAAATGCCAAATTCAAACCCCTGTATGTAGAGGTGGTATCTCACAGGGCCTGAACCTCTGTAGGCCTGAAGTAAATATATCTTTGCACAAAATGGCTGTATTTCAAATGGCTGTATTTCAAATGCCTAATTCAAACTCCTGTATGTAGAGGTGGTATCTCAGAGGGCCTGAACCTCTGTAGGCCTGAAGTAAATATATCTTTGCACAAAATGGCTGTATTTCAAATGGCTGTATGACAAATGCCTAATTCAAATCCCTGTATATAGAGGTAGTATCTGAGAGAGCCTGAACCTCTATAGGCCTGAATTCAATATTGGTGCACCAAATGGCGGTATTTAAAATCTCTGAATGTAACCCAAATGTATTAAGGGTGTATCTCACAATGGCATCAAAGGCTGCCAACTAAATTTTTTGTGCCCAAATGAGTGTTTGTTTAAAAACCTGAATTTGACAGCAGTATCTAAGCCTGTAATTTCATACGTGCTGATGCTGCAATGCCTGAAAATAGTGTTTTTTGTCAAAAGAGTGTGTTTTTCAAACCCCAGAAAATGAACACTGACTAATACAGATGTCGTAGATTGCCCAAAAAGTCTTTTTTTGCTAACAGAATATGAAAGCTGTATATATGAAACTTGAATTTAACACTTGCAGATCTGGAAAATACAGTTTTTTTTATTTTTTTAAAGTGTGTTTTTCAAAACCCAGAAAATGATGGGTGTATTTCCAGCTTAAATTGCACACTGACTAATCCAGATGTTGTAGATTGCCAAAAAAGTCTTTTTTTTGCTAACAGAATATGAAAGCTGTATATATGAAACTTGAATTTTATACTTGCAGATCTGGAAAATACAGTTTTTTAAAAAAAAATTGTGTGTTTTTAAAACCCCAGAAAATTATGGGCGTATTTCTACCTTAAATTGCACACTGACTAATCCAGATGTTGTAGTTTGCCCCAAAAAAATGGTGATTTACAATGTCCCAAAAGCTCAGATACAGTGCTGGTGCACTGAGCATGCATAAAATGGCCGCAGCCGCCACCCACCTAACTAACAGAATTCTAAAAGTTAGTATTTTTTTGTCAATGAGCTCAGGGCAGGGTAAAACGATAGTGCCCTGCACCCACACAACTATTTGTCTGTAGATCCCTGAGTTAGATTCTCTCCTATTCTCTCCCTGAAATCACAAGTCCAGCAGCATCTTCTCCCTACACTTGTAACAGCAGAGTGACGTGCAGCGCTATGTGATTCAAGCTTATATAGAGCCTGGGTCACATGCTGCTCTGGCCAATCACAGCCATGCCATTAGTAGACATGGCTGTGATGGCCTCTTGGGGCAAGTAGTATGACGCTTGTGGATTGACTGCTGTGCAGCCTTATTACAGAAGTGTTACCAATATGCAAGGTGTCTTAGGCTGTTATAGCTACAGCTAGGATCCAGTGGTCAGATAAATATTGGTGTTCCTGGTGTAACATAAATTTTATGGTTTTTATGGTTTCTTGTAAGATGATTTCTATTGCATTTTGTTGTTAATTCATGGTTTTGGTGTTTATATTTTATATCTTTATTATATTTATGTAATACTACATTAACTAAAAATTCCCCATTTACCATGGGATCTAGAGAGCCTGATCTCTTTCAGTGTTACTGATTTAAATTTTGCCTGATGGTGCTAGAGTTGATTGAACTCTTGGCCAGTGGGCTATTGCAAGGCTTAGGTTAGGTTTCTATTTAACCTAGGCTTTTATTTTAGAGTTGTTAGAGCTATATCAGGGCTCCTTATTTGTGGAACAAGTTGTAGCGTTTATTGATAACACTTTTAGGATACATAACTTTTTTTGTTTGCTTGTTTTAATTCCTTAGGCCTCTTTCATACGGGCTTTGCGGGAAAAGGTGCGGGTGCGTTGCGGGAACATGCACGATTTTTCTGCGCGAGTGGAAAACATTGTAATGCGTTTTGCACTCGCGTGAGAAAAATCGCGCATGTTTGGTACCCAAACCCTAACTTCATCACAGAAGTTCGGGCTTGGGATCGGTGTTCTGTAGATTGTATTATTTTCCCTTATAACATGGTTATAAGGGAAAATAATAGCATTCTGAATACAGAATGCATAGTAAAATAGCGCTGGAGGGGTTAAAAAAAAAGAAAAAATAATTTAACTCACCTTAATCAACTTGCTCGCGCAGCCCGGCATCTCTTCTGTCGTCATCTTAGCTGTGTGCAGGAAAAGGACCTGTGGTGACGTCACTCCGGTCATCACATGGTCCGTCACATGATCTTTTACCATGGTGATGGATCATATGATGACCGGAGGGACGTCACCACAGGTCCTTTTCCTACACACAGCTAAGATGAAGACAGAAGAGATGTCGGGCTGCGCGCGCAAATCGATTAAGGTCAGTTAAATTATTATTATTATTTTTTTAACCCCTCCAGCACTATTTTACCATGCATTCTGTATTCAGAATGCTATTATTTTCCCTTATAACCATGTTATAAGGGAAAATAATAATGATCGGGTCCCCATCCCGATCATCTCCTAGCAACCGTGCGTGAAAATCGCACCGCATCCACACTTGCTTGCGGATGCTTGCGATTTTCACGCAACCCCATTCATTTCTATAGGGCCTGCGTTATGTGAAAAACGCACGAAGAGGATTTTCACGCAACGCACAAGTGATGCGTGAAAATCACCGCTCGTGTGCACAGCCCCATAGAAATGAATGGGTCAGGATTCAGTGCGGGTGCAATGTGTTCAACAAACGCATCGCATCTGCGCGGAATACTCGCCCGTGTGAAAGGGGCCTTAGGGTGCAGTTCTGACATGTAATTAGGATTAGAGTTGAGCGGACACCTGGATGTTCGGGTTCGGCAGGTTCGGCCGAACTTGAAAAAAAGTTCGGGTTCGGGACCCGAACTTGACCCCTAACCCGAACCCCATTGAAGTCAATGGGGACCCGAACTTTTGGGCACTAAAATGGCTCTAAAATTGGCCTGGAAAGGGCTAGAGGGCTGCAAAAGGCATCAAAATGTGCTTAAGAGCATGACAACTGTTCTGCAAACAAATGTGGATAGGGAAATGACTTAAAATAACCAAAAATACAGAAAAATTAAAAATAACAATCTGGATCGCCGTGGATGTGGCGGTGTAGATTGACGTGGCGGTGAAGGAGGAATAGGTAGCCAACACTGATTTGTGTTATTTTTTATTTTTAAATTGGGGTATCCCCCCAAATATTGGGACATATAACAAAATAAAACAAAGAATAAGTGCACTTGAGTACAAGAATGGATGGTTGAGGCTGGTATAAATGTCGATTATGCACAAGGTACGGATAAGTCCTGTGGGATCCATGCCTGGTTCATTTTAATAAACGTAAGCTTGTCCACATTGGCAGTGGCCTGTGATAATGCTCTCTGCCGTGCTAAACACACGTTCACACTATACACTGGCTGCAGGGCAGGTCAGCACCTCCAAGGCTGATAAAGCTTTTCCACATTTTGGCCATGCTAACCCAGCCTTCTCAGGTGCTGGTGGTGCCCCAGCTGCGTTGGTGACCTCTTCCTCCTCCTCTGCCTTCGCCTTGTGCTTCCATTGTGCCCGCACTGTCAGGTGGGAATGCTATCATCTGTGTGCGCTTGTAGTCGCGCATCTTCCAATCAGTAACAGATGTTTTCACAAAATTTAGTTCCCTGTCAGAAATGCAGAGCAGGGGTTCATTCACAGGAAAAGGGGGGTTCATGTCACTCAGCAATAGAACAGAGGATTTTGAGAGATTTAGGCCCCTGTCACCCAGGCACAGCAGGGGTTCATTCACGGCAAAAGGGGGTTCATGTCACCCAGCAATATAACAGAGCATTTTGAGAGATTTAGGTCCCTGTCACCCAGGCACAGCAGGGGTTCATTCACGGCAAAAGGGGGTTCATGTCACCAAGCAATAGAACAGAGGATTTTGAGAGATTTAGGCCCATGTCACCCAGGCACAGCAGTGGTTCAATCATGGCAAAAAGGGGTTCTTGTCACGCAGCAATAGAACAGAGGATTTTGAGAGATTTAGGCCCCTCTCACCCAGGCACAGCAGGTGTTCATTCACGGCAAAAGGGGGTTCATGTCACCCAGTGTCATGCCCTGCTCAGGCTATGTGCTGAGGTCTGACAGGTTAGCAGCACGTGTATAGACTTTTGTTTTTGTTTTGGAGTTGAGCTATATCCGCCTCCCTTCAGGTGCACTGGGTGGGGTCGTTTGTTTGTGTTTAAATTACGCCCACACCCAGTGTCCTGTGCGGGTTATAGCGTCTGGCTCAGAGGAAGGAAGGAAGGATTTGCTGATCCTGCTCAGTAAAAGATAAGTTGGTTTTGTTTTCTTGTGGTTGTCTGTCTAGGCTGTTAGAGAGACGCCGGCCCCCTCCAGGTCCTGAGGGGGCAGGCTGCCTCTTTCCCCCTTTCACCATCTTAGGGATTTTAGGGAATCTTCAGCCTAGGCACGGGGACACGTTTATTCCCACTTTCAGGGTCTGAAAGTGGGCATAGAAGTCTAGGGAGAGCTGGTAGGGATTGTCAGGAGGTGACCTTTATCCCCAGCTTCTTGCCTAGACACTTGTTTGTTGATATTCTGTGTATCTTGTATCCTGTCCGCCGTGACACCCAGCAATACAAAAGAAGATTTTGAGAGATTTAGGCCCCTGTCACCCAGGCACAGCAGGGGTTCATTCACGGCAAAAGGGGGTTCATGTCACCCAGCAATAGAACAGACGATTTTGAGATGTTTAGGCCCCTGTCACCCAGGCACAGCAGGGGTTCATTCATGGCAAAAGGGGGTTCTTGTCACCCAGCAATAGAATAGAGGATTTTGAGAAATTTAGGCCCCTGTCACCCATGCAAAGCAGGGGTTCTTTCACGACAAAAGGGGGTTCATGTCACCCAGCAATAGAACAGAGGATTTTGAGAGATTTAGGCCCCTGTCACCCAGGCACAGCAGGGGTTCATTCACGGCAAAAGGGGGTTAATGTCACCCAGCAATAGAACAGACGTATTTGAGAGATTTAGGCCCCTGTCACCCAGGCACAGCAGGGGTTCATTCACGGCAAAAGGGGGTTCTTGTCACCCAGCAATAGAACAGAGGAGTTTGAGAGATTTAGGCCCCTGTCACCCAGGCACAGCAGGGGTTCATTCACGGCAAAAGGGGGTTCATGTCACCCAGCAATACAACAGGGGATTTTGAGAGATTTAGGCCCCTGTCACCCAGGCACAGAAGGGGTTTGTATACGCCAAAAATGGTAAAATGTCACCCGACAATTGAAAATAAGAATTTTTTCAATTTAGGGCACTGAAATTGGCACTTTTTTGAATTAAAATGGCTCTGAAATTGTCCTTGAAAAGGCTAGAGGAATGTAAAAGGCAGTAAAATGTGCTTAAGAGCATAGCAACTGCTCTGCAAACAAATGTGCATAGGGAAATAACTTAAAATGAAATAAAAGAACAAAAAATTGCAAATTATTAACCTGCAACTCAGAGAAGGAGGTGGATATGGAGTCGGAGGTTGAGGAGGTGGTGAATTTAGTGTTGTAGGTGGAGGCAGCAATGGAGGAGGAGGAGGTAGCCAACAATGTTTTTTTATTTTTTATTGGGGTAGGTAGCCCCCAAAATATTGGGACAAATAAAAAAAAAATATAAAACAAAGAATCATTGCACTTGACTTGAGTACAAGAATGTATGTTTGATGGTGGTATAAATATCTATTCTGCACAAGGTACAGACAAGTCTTGTGGGATCCAAGCCTGGTTCATTTTAATGAACGTGAGCTTGTCCACGTTGGCTGTGGACAGGCGGCTGTAATGACGCCTCCTGCCATGCTAAATACACGTTCAGAGAGAACACTGGCTGCAGGGCAGGCCAGCACCTCCAAGGCTTACAGGGCAAGCTCTGGCCAAGTGGACAATTTGGAGACACAGAAGTTGAATGGGGCAGAACCATCAGTCTGTACGTGTAGGCGTGTGCACAGGTACTGTTTAACCATGTTGCTCAAATGCTGCCTCCTGCTAACAAGCTCCATATCAGCAGTTGGGGCCGGTTGTTGCGGCAAGGTGAAAAAGATTTTCCACATGTAGGCCATGCTTACCCTGCCTTCTAAGGTGCTGGCGCTTACACAGCTGCGTTGGCGACCTCTTCCTTCTCCCCTGCCTTCGCCTTGTTCTTCCACTTGTCCCGCGGCGTCAGTCGGGAATGCTCTCAGGAGCACGTCTACTAGCGTGCGACTGTAGTCGTGCATCTTCCGATCACGTTCCAGTGAGGGAATTAAGGACGGCACATTGTCTTTGTAACGGGGATCCAGCAGGGTGGCCACCCAGTAGTCAGCACACGTTAAAATGTGGGCAACTCTGCAGTCGTTGCGCAGGCACTGCAGCATGTAGTCGCTCATGTGTGCCAGTCTGCCCAGAGGTAAGGATAAGCTGTCCTCTGTGGGAGGCGTATCGTCTGCGTCCTCCGTATCCCCCCAGCCATGCACCAGTGATGGGCCCGAGCTGCGTTGGATACCCCCCTGCACATGGTGAAACAGTCTGCCGACACATTCTATGTTTCTATCAGTGAAGGGGTTTAAGCATGCATGGGATAGGCATAAGGCCATCCTTCATATAAGATAGGGCCGGGGGCTATCCATAGTATTCAGTATATTGGGCAGACTAGATGGGCCAAATGGTTCTTATCTGCCGACACATTCTATGTTTCTATGTTTCTGTGAACATGCTTCATCCCCATCCTCCTCCTCCCCCAGAAGTAAGCCCTGGGCCACATCCTCTTCCATCATCGCCTTAAGTGTTTTCTCAAGGAAACATAGAAGTGGTATTGTAACGCTGATAACGGCGTCATCGCCACTGGCCATGTTGGTGGAGTACTCTAAACAGCGCACCAGGGCACACAGGTATCGCATGGAGGCCAAGTCATTGGTGGTGAAGTGGTGCTGTTCCGCAGTGTGACTCACCCGTGCGTGCTGCAGCTGAAACTCCACTATGGCCTGCTGCTATGGTCTCTCCAGCATGTGCAAGGTGGAGTTCCACCTGGTGGGCACGTCGCATATGAGGCGGTGAGCGGGAAGGCCGAAGTTACGCTGTAGAGCAGACAGCCGAGCGGCGGCAGGATGAGAACGCCGGAAGCGCGCACAGACGGCCCGCACTTTATGCAGCAGCTCTGACATGTCGGGGTAGTTGTGAATGAATTTCTGCACCACCAAATTCAGCACATGCACCAGGCAAGGGATGTGCGTCAAACCGGCTAGTCCCAGAGCTGCAACGAGATTTCGCCCATTATCGCACACCACCAGGCCGGGCTTGAGGCCCACTGGCAGCAACCACTCGTCGGTCTGTTGTTCTATACCCCGCCACAAGTCCTGCGCAGTGTGGGGCCTGTCCCGCAAACACATCAGTTTCAGAACGACCTGCTGACGTTTACCCCTGGCTGTGCTGAAGTTGGTGGTGAAGGTCTGTCACTGACCGGATGAGGAGGTGGTAGAAGAGGAGGAGGAAGTCGAGTAGGAAGAGGAGGCAACAGGAGGCAAAGAATGATGCCCTGCGATCCTTGGCGGCGGAAGGACGTGCGCCAAACAGCTCTCCGCCTGGGGCCCAGCCGCTGCTACATTTACCCAGTGTGTAGTTAGGGAGATATAGCATCCCTGGCCGTGCTTACTGGTCCACGTATCTGTGGTTAGGTGGACCTTGCCACAGATGGCGTTGCGCAGTGCACACTTGATTTTATCCGATACTTGGTTGTGCAGGGACGGCACGGCTCTCCTGGTGAAGTAGTGGCGGCTGGGAACGACGTACTGTGGGACAGCAAGCGACATGAGCTGTTTGAAGCTGTCCGTCTCCACCAGCCTGAAGGACAGCATTTCAAAGGCCTGCAGTTTAGAAATGCTGGCATTCAGGGCCAGGGATCGAGGGTGGCTAGGTGGGAATTTACGCTTTCTCTCAAAGGTTGGTGAGATGGAGAGCTAAAAGCTTCCGTGTGACATGGTGGAGATGCTTGGTGACGAAGGTGGTGTTGTTGGTGGCACATCCTCTGTTTGCTGGGCGGCAGGTGCCAACGTTCCTCCAGAGGCGGAGGAAGAGGCCGAGGCAGCAGCAGAAGAGGGAGCAGGAGGGGCCTGAGCCCTTTCTTGGTTATAAAGGTGCTTACTTCACTGCAGCCCGTGTCTCGCATGTAGATGCCTGGTCAAGCAGGTTGTGCTAAGGTTCAGAACGTTAATGCCTCGCTTCAGGCTCTGATGGCACAGCGTGTAAACCACTCGGGTCTTGTCGTCAGCACATTGTGTGAAGACGTGCCATGCCAGGGAACTCCTTGAAGCTGCCTTTGGTGTGCTCGGTCCCTGTTGACGGTGGCCAGTAACAGGCGAACTCTTTTGGCGACGGCTGCTCTGCTTTTGCACCCTGCTCCCGCTTTTGCTACGCTGTTGGCTTGGTCTCACCACTGCCTCTTCCTCCGAACTCTGAAAGTCAGTGGCACGACCTTCATTTCATGTGGGATCTAGGACCTCATCGTCCCCTGCATCGTCTTCCACCTAGTCTTCCTCCTTGACCTCCTTTTCGGTCTGCACACTGCAGAAAGACGCAGCAGTTGGCACCTGTGTTTCGTCATCATCAGAGATGTGCTGAGGTGGTATTCCCATGTCCTCATCAGGAAACATAAGTGGTTGTGTGTCAGTGCATTCTATGTCTTCCCCCCCTGGGGAAGGGCTAGGTGGATTCCCTTGGGAAACCCTGCCAGCAGAGTCTTCAAACAGCATAAGAGACTGCTGCATGACTTGAGGCTCAGACAGTTTCCTCGATATGCACGGGGGTGATGTGACAGACTGATGGGCATGGGTTTTAGGCGCCACCTGTGCACTTTCTGCAGAAGACTGGGTGGGAGATAATGTGAACGTGCTGGATCCACTGTCGGCCACCCAATTGACTAGCGCCTCTACTTGCTCAGGCCTTACCATCCTTAGAATGGCATTAGGCCCGACCAAATATCGCTGTTGATTCTGGCGGCTACTGGGACCTGAGCTAGTAGGTTCAGTAGGACGTGTAGCTGTGGCAGAACGGCCACGTCCTCTCCCTGCACCAGAGGCTCCACCAACACCACCACCACGACCGCATCACTTATTAGATGTTTGCCTCATAGTTAGCGTTCACAAAGCAAAGTAAAAAGTGGTTAAGTATGTTAAAAATAATTAACCGCCAATATAAACCCTGATGTAGGGTATTGCACTCTATTTTTTTTTTTTTTTTACTCTATATGACAGCGGGATTTCTGGCCTAAATGTGACAGTCACCTTTGCAAGTGTAATCCCAGATGTGCAGTATATCAGAGGGATTTTTCACCACAGTATCCTAAAAGCCTTATTTGTGGCCTAAATGTGACAGTCACTAAGCAAGTGTAATCCCAGATGTGCAGTATATCAGAGGGATTTTTAACCACAGTATCCTAAAAGCCTTATTTGTGGCCTAATTGTGACAGTCACCTATGCATGTGTAATCACAGATGTGCAGTATATGAAAAAAAGTTTTTTTCTAACAGTGACCTAATAGCCGTATGTGTGGCCTAAATGTGACAGTCAGCTATGCAAGTGTAATCCCAGATGTGCAGTATATCAGAGGGATTTTTTTACCACAGTATCCAAAAAGCCTTATTTGTGGCCTAAATGTGACAGTCACTTATGCACGTGTAATCCCAGATGTGCAGTATATTAGAGGGTTTTTTCACCCTAACCAAAAAGCTGTATTTCTGTCCTAAATGTGACAGTCACTTATGCACGTGTAATCCCAGATGTGCAGTATATGAGAGGGTTTTTTACCCTAACCAAAAAGCTGTATTTCTTTCCTAAATGTGACAGTCACTTATGCACGCGTAATCCCAGATGTGCAATATATAAGAGGCTTTTTTCACCCCAGTATGCCGAAGCCGTATTTATGGCCTAAATGTCACAGTCATTTATGCTTGTCTAATCCCAGATGTGCAGTATATTAGAGGCTTTTTTTACCCTAACCAAAAAGCTGTATTTCTGTCCTAAATGTGACAGTCACTTATGCTTGTCTAATCCCAGATGTGCAGTATATTAGAGGGTTTTTTCACCCTAACCAAAAAGCTGTATTTCTGTCCAAAATGTGACAGTCACCTATGCAAGTGTAATCCCAGATGTGCAGTATATCAGAGGGATTTTTCACCACAGTATCCTAAAAGCCTTATTTGTGGCCTTAATGTGACAGTCATCTATGCACGTGTAATCACAGATGTGCAGTATATGAAAAAAAAAGTGTTTTTTTTAAACAACAGTAACCAAATAGCCGTATTTGTGGCCTAAATGTGACAGTCACTATGCAAGTGTAATCCCAGATGTGCAGTATATCAGAGGGATTTTTCACCACAGTATCCTAAAAGCCTTATTTGTGGCCTAAATGTGACAGTCATCTATGCACGTGTAATCACAGATGTGCAGTATATGAAAAAAAAAGTGTTTTTTTAAACAACAGTAACCAAATAGCCGTATTTGTGGCCTAAATGTGACAGTCACTATGCAAGTGTAATCCCAGATGTGCAGTATATCAGAGGGATTTTTCACCACAGTATCCTAAAAGCCTTATTTGTGGCCTAAATGTGACAGTCACCTATGCACGTGTAATCACAGATGTGCAGTATATGAAAAAAAAAGTGTTTTTTTAAACAACAGTAACCAAATAGCCGTATTTGTGGCCTAAATGTGACAGTCACTATGCAAGTGTAATCCCAGATGTGCAGTATATCAGAGGGATTTTTTACCACAGTTTTCAAAAAGCCTTATTTGTGGCCTAAAAGCTGTATTTCTGTCCAAAATGTGACAGTCACTTATGCTTGTCTAATCCCAGATGTGCAGTGTATTAGAGGGTTTTTTCACCCTAACCAAAAAGCTGTATTTCTGTCCTAAATGTGACAGTCACTTATGCAAGTGTAATCCCAGATGTGCAATATATTAGAGGGTTTTTTCACCCTAACCAAAAAGCTGTATTTCTGTCCTAAATGTGACAGTCACTTATGCTTGTCTAATCCCAGATGTGCAGTATATCAGAGGCTTTTTTCACCCCAGTATGCCAAAGCTGTATTTCTGGACTTGCAGATAGCCTGTGCTGGTGCACTATCATTGCATAAAATGGCTGCCGATCATGTATTGATATTGACTAACTGAAGAAAAAAAAGTTTGTTTTCAGCAGTAGTTGGCTCAGGGCAGGCTTAAAAAAATTGTGCACTGCACCCACAAAACACTTTTGCTGTAGATCGCTGAGTACAAAAAACAGTTCTTGATAAGATTTCTCCCTGATTTCTCCCTCACAGCAGCTGCAGCCTCTCCCTACACTAATCAGAGCAGAGTGACGGGCGGCGCTACGTGACTCCAGCTTAAATAGAGGCTGGGTCACATGCTGCAGTTGGCCAATCACAGCCATGCCAATAGTAGGCATGGCTGTGATGGCCTTTTGGGGCAAGTAGTATGACGCTTGTTGATTGGCTGCTGCGCAGCCTTTCAAAAAGCGCCATAAAAATCGCCGAACACCGAACCCGAACTTTTACGTAAATGTTCGGGTCCGGGTGCCGAAAACCCTAAAGTTCAGTACGAACCCGAACTTTATAGTTCGGGTTTGCTCAACTCTATTTAGGATGCAGTTTTCAATCTAGTCTTCAGTTTAGCAGCCCCATTACACCTTGGTGTTCTGCATAGTGGGAATCACTCAATTCATTTCAGCTAGCTACAATAAAAAAAACTGCATCCTGAATGCATGTCAGAACTGCACTGTGTGCCATCTCCCTTATTGACCACAAATACACATTTTTACTGACATAAACAAAGGAGGTTTAGGCTAGACAGCTGACTTTGATCAATGATTACACATACCCCAAAAGGTGTATTAAAACTATAAATTGTTCTGCAAAAAAATAAGCCCTCATACAGGTACATTTATAAAAATTCTAAAACACTATGGCTCTTGGAAAGCAATGATTAAAATATTTGTGTGGAATTTTAGCATTGTTTTATATTCTTTCATGGCATTCACCATGTGGGAAAAATTATGCTTTACTTTTATACTTTTTGCTGTTTTGAACATGTCAATACCAATTATGCCTGCTTAATGGGCTCTCACACTTGGCAGCAATTGGAGATACAAAAGAGAGCCCTGTGCCTTGGAAGCCATTTAAATGTAGCGGTTTCTATTGACTTTGGCATTAAAGAGGTTAAACTGACAGGATTGGAGGTTTCTCCAATCCAGGCCTTTATAGTAAGAGCCTGTCTGTCATTACACAGCCAAACACCAACTCCACCTAACACAGAAATCCAATGGCAGGCGAAAACAACAGGACAGTAACAAGGTATACTGGATGTCATTATGGGGTTGAGTTAAAGGACACATTACACAATTTACTTTTTTGTCATACATCAAGACCACAATCGCAAATGAAAACAGATTGTAGCACTCTTAATGGGAATCTATCACACTGAAAATGCTATGATCTGCACTCAGCAAGTTATAGACCAGAAGGGGGTGAGCAGATTAATATTAGTAACCGATTTCTGTGTTGGGCTGATCCACCAGTGTATCAAAGGATTGGCCCCTCGGGATTTGAAAAAATGGACCCCAAAAGTCCAGTAGAAGATGAACCCAGATAGAACTGATTTAAAAAAACAATTGCCACAATGGTCTATTTCTTATTGGGGGATTAATTATTAATCTGTTAGACCTTATTAATGGCAAAGTTTACAATGAAAGCAAAACTGGAGATGAAAATGTTCTGTATAGACGAAGGATGGCCCTTTGGTTTGCCCAAGAGACCCTCGTGTGGCAATAGACAGCTAACAAAGTATACAATCTTAATTCTCTGATAGTCTTTTAACAATTTCAATTTTGTTTTAATTGCCCAGATGGTAACTTCATTTTAAAAAGTTGAACACAATGCATGCTGAATAATGCAATTTTTTTGTATTCTTTAATACATAGCAATTTTGGCAAAACAAAAAAGGCACTCATAGGGTATACGCTGATGAACCAAAACTTACCTTGCTGGGTTGTGCTGAACTTATTGTGTTGTGCTATAGGCTTATAAGTGGGGTAAAACAATCGGTGCTGCCAATGTGAGTCATGTTATCACCAAAGTGGGCCTGGCCCCAGGAGAAAGAGAGAGAGTACTGTAAAGCACATAGGTGATCTTGGAAAGAACTGAAGTCTACATCAAGTCACCAGAGACATTATAGAATGTGAAACACGACCAGATAAAAGGTAGGTGCAATTTTTTTATTGGGATCCCTTCATACTGTATTTTCACAATAAAAGATCTCAATAAAGAAGTACCACCAACCTTTCACCTGGTCGTGTTTCATGCCACATGGTGTCTCAGGTGACTTGATGTAGACTCTATACATAGCGGTGATGAAAATAACTTCTAAAAGTTACACTATAATAAGATATATTAGATGTAGAAAGTAACTTGCTAAATATGCTATTGCATTTTTATGGTTAAGAAAAACACACACATACACACGTACATTTCCAAGAACTGTTGCCTACAGCTAAAACCACAACACATGTTTTTACCCTGAGGTTAATGGTGGGCAGCCAATTTGACACACTGCACTATAATTTTTTCCATGTTTTCTTGAAAATGAATTAGGGAAACAATCCTAAAGGCATTCTTTTATCATAATTTACTATGATTTTCTTTCATCTTCTGTCACTACATATCATCTTGTACACTTTAAATGTAAAATTTACAGAAAAAAGTCATCTAATCAAAATAATGATTTTAAAAGGTCATGCTTGTAAAATTTAATAAAACGCAAATAATATAAATAAGAACTTAAATATATCTGATCATGCATATACAGTTATATGATATATACTGTAATTAAATATTATGAAGCGTGGTTCATTCAGAATGTCTCAATGACAAAGAAAAAAAAAAACATGCTTACGGGCAGGGAGCTTCTTCAAGCTTCTACAATAGGCGTATCTTTTAAAACCATCTGACTTTTTAAAATTTTATCACATTTACTCAATAGTGAACAAAATGAATTACCATACATAAGAAAAATGCAAGTAAGAGGAAAGGCACCATTACTGGAGAGCAGATAAATTACCATTAACAATAGGTTTTGTGCCTATCTGTGCAGTGGTTTCCAATTTCCATTACAAATGAAGACAATGACTCATTGCTGGATCCATTCATTATATGTGGGTACCAGCAATGTCAGATGGATCCCATTGACTACCAGTTGAACCCACTGGGTTACATTGTGGCATCCAAACTTTTTGGCAGAAAAATACTGCTAGGGCAGTGCTTTTTTTCTATTCAAACAATACAAAAAAACCCTGAGGATGCTTGCAATTGCGGGCAATACACATGGCGGGAAAATGTGTACAGCATCAGTAGTGTTGAGCGAATTGAAATATCTGCAGTGGACTTCGATCAGAATTTCAGGAAAAATTTGATTTAACACAAAGCCAGATTTCCTCGCGCTTCATGGTAACAAATACATTTTTACCTGAAATGGGAGTAAATAAAAAAAGAAATACTCAGCACAACCATTTGCATGTGAAAAGGCCATCAAAGCCATCTTGATTGCAGAAACCGTGCAAAATCTCAAGCGGTGTGACGTGTGTCATCAGTGATGAGTGATTTCATCATGAGTCATCATTGATTTTGCGTGGTGTCTTTAATCAAGATGGCCACAACTTCCTCTCTGCAATGAAATGGATAAGTGGTGAGTATGTTTTTTGTTTTGTTTTTTAAACTGGATTAGCCCCTGAAAGGCCTTAATTTTAATTTTAGATGCTGCGATCAGCGATGAACGTGGCATCTGAGGGATTCATTCAGAGGGGGCCATGCAATTCCCCATCACTGTGCCCGCTACATACAAAGCAATGCACTTCGTTACACAATAATTCATCACAAATCAAATTTCTTTGTAAAATTCGGCGAAGCAGACAAATTTAATTTTTCATAACTTTACTCATCTCTAACCCACAGTTTGGACATTTTGCATTACAACATAGATTGTTTACCTCTGGTATTGGATGTCATGTTACTTTCTTAGTGTATTCAGTAGGCGCCTATTTAGGAATTTCTGACGCTCGTTCTTGTCCTTATGAAATAGGTGCATATTAAGTAAACAGTGGCTTGGATGCAGGCAGCAGTTGATGAGCCTCGTCCCTGGAAGTAGGGTTCCTACCCCATTAAATGTAGATCAAAAAAACTCCAGTGACATAAGTATTCTTGATTAGTGAATTTTAATCGTTATGCGGCTTAGACATGACGTTTCTGCCAACAAGGCCTTTTTCAAACTAAAGTACAAACAGAGAAAGATTGTGAAAGACAGTGAAAAACAGTTTTACACATTACGACGGACATGGTGTTCAGTAGTTTGGCATGAAGCAAGAGATATATAATTTAGATCAGTGGCATAGTCTGCAGAAGTCCATGTATTTCTATTCCATGCAGTGGGTAGTATGTACATAAAATAATGCAGTTGATGTAACATGGGGGAAATTAATTACAAATAAAGCATACAATCATATGAAGGCCGAGGTCCACAGTAATATCAATGGTGTACATTCCTGTGGTAAGCAGGATGTGAAAACAGCTGTCCCAAAGCGAGTGCTGTGCAATCTTGGTTAAGGTAACTTTGTTAAGAAACTACAGAGGGGCAGAAGTACTAAGGACACTAAAGGGGGGAGAACAGATCATGTATAACTCGCAGGGGTTAATTAAGTAACTGAAGAGACATAGACTACTGGCCTACCTGGTGCCGCTCTGTAAGAAGATTAGAAGGCTAAGACTAAAGTATAACTGTCTTATTATTTTTTTTTTGGAGTATTGGATTGTGGGGATTAATATAACCTTGGTGGCACTGTTTCAATTTTTCACTGTGTATTCAATTACCCCTTAATTCCACAGTTTTGTTCCCTGTACTGCCTACTTTTACCTGTGCTTAAAATAGGGTTGCTAGGCATGGTCCGTTTATCTGTTGAAGGACGGAGCACGCTGCGTGCAGGTTCACATTACTGACAGCCAGGGACTGTAAGTAAATGATTAAAGCCAGGTCCTCCCCAGCAGCTGATAACAGTGCCTGGGCTGTGTGCACTTCTCCCTGTCCCTGCGCTTGGCAGACGCTCCCTCACTCAGCAGAGCTGGAGAAGGCAGAGTTGAACCAGCGCACAACAGGGAAGGGAGATCTGCCATCTGCTCAGTGTATAAATGAAAGCAACATGTGGTAAGAGGACCCCTTTGTGCTGCAGGAGATTGACCCTTTAGGGGTGAGGGCTCTGGTTACTGACACTTTTGGGGGGCTATTGTTACTGGCTAGTGAGGGCAGGCGGGATTAGCCTCAGGGTGAGGGCAGTGGCGGCCATCTTAACTGAATAGTGAAATTGCAGTTTTATGCAGACTGGTTGCTAAGGGCTGAATCTTATTAAATATGGGGTAAGTCAGTCTAATAGTAACTGATTCTGGAATATCATGTTATTAGTAACTACATATATGAAAATTGAAATTAGGGTCTAAGTGTGACAGTTATCCTTTAAGCGATGGCTGGATCTCAGGAAATGTGCTGCTGCATGACAGGAGGATGCCATGCCGGATCGGTAGTCTCGCAAGACTACGCTTCCATGATGCAAGGTTTGAATGTATGCATACTGGGCTGTACAGGACAATCGAGATAGCAACAGTAAGGGGGAAATAAATATAGACATTTATTACAGTGAGAGCAAGTGATAACGGGAGCATCCCTATGAGAGAGAATATATGGAATAAAATTAATAAGACACTAGAAAGGACAGATCAGACGTATTGAAGGGACAGTACTAGAAAAGATCAAAAGATCAAAAATGAACCAATGCAAAAAATGGAAAAAATGAAAAAAATGAAATAATGAAAATAAAAAAAGAGAACAAAGGACAAAAAAAATAAAAAGAGCAGCAATGAAAAAAATTGAAAAAAGTGAAAACATTAAAACAATTAGAAAAATGAAAAAAATAAGAAAAAGTGAAAAAGTGGTCTTAAGAATTTTAACGCGATTGCCCCCTCTCCTCGGTATAGGTATGTGTTCCAGTACCGGGAATCTGATTTGGAAAATTGAATGACCAGCTGTGGGGAAGTGTGCCAGAACAGGTTGTGAAAGGTTTTTTCGTCATATGTTTGATTTGTGCTGACAAATACAGTCGCAGATTTATTGTTTGGTTTCTCTCACGTACACCATTCCACAAGGACATTTCAGTGTGTAAACAACATAGTTGGAGTCACAGGTAAAGAAGTTATTGATCTTAAAGGGTTTTCCTGACGTAGGATGATATATGGATGGGCCCTTTTGGATGTTAGAACATTGAAAGCAGTGTAGGCAGGGAAACATACCCTTGCGTTGGGTGTTCATGAAAGTCTGCCTAAAGGTGGTTCTCAGGGGTCCAATGTCTGCTCTAACTAATTGGTCACTCAGGTTCTTACTGCTACGGGTGCAAGGCAAGATTGGGTTGTAGAATTCCTCCACGTCAGGATAAGCCTTACGCAGTAATGGCCAATGGGATCTAATACTGTTGAGTATTTTGTTGGCTGCTTGGTGGAAGGTGTGAACAAAGGCCAAATGCTTGGTATTATGGGGTCTTGGTGGATTAGGCTGGTCATATATGCGTATTGTTTTCAAGGGGTAGCCTATGTCCAGAAAAATTTGCTGCATATCTGTGAGTCTGGTTTGGTAAGTAGACGTGGTCTTTACAATGCATTTAATTCTGGTGTTTTGAGATCTCTGTATGGACCTTTTGATATGTGGTGCGTGGAAGCTGGTAAAATGTAAGAGATTGTTACGGTCTGTCGGTTTGTGGTATAAGTCGGTGCACAGGGTACCCATTGTGGATCTGCTAAGTGTGGTGTCTAGGAAGTGAATGGTATCCAGGTGATGTTGATTGGTGAACTGGTGTTCAGGGTAGACTGAATTCAAAAACCCATGAAATCGTAGTAGTGAATCTACTGTCCCTTCCCGAATGCAAAATATATCATCAATATATTGTTTCCATGTCATGAAATGATTGATGAAGTCCGCATTGGAGTACAGGAGGGATTCCTCAAAATGTGCCATATAGCAGTTAGCGTAAGGGGCGCCATGTTGGACCCCATCGCGGTCCCTTGTAACTGTATGAAAAAATAGTCGCCAAACAGAAAGAAATTGTTGTGTAATACTATCTGGAGTAGATAAATACATAGCGATATGACCTTTGAATTGTATGTAGATGTCTGAAGAAGGGATCTGACCTCCCCAATTCCCTTTTCATGTTGGATGGATGTGTATAGGCTGGTTATGTCCCAAGTCACTAAAATAGTATCCTGTTTCAAAGGGGACAGCCTGTCAACAAGTTCCAAAAAGGAGGATGTGTCAAGGTTGAGGTTCTCGTGGATCTTAGGTAAGATGTAAAAAACTGGAGTTATCGGATGTGTATTGGTAAGAAAGGTGAAGGTTTTTATTGTTGCTGCAATGTTGGTAGTGGGATCATTACATAATCTGCAGTATACACTAGGGTCATCTAGCTGGCGGCATATTTCCCTAATGTAAGCGTCTCGATCCATTATGACCAGTGCACCCCCTTTGTCTGCTGCTTTAATGATAAGGTCTTTTCTTTTTTGTAAGGACAGTAGGGCCTGTTTGTCACTGCTGTCTAAGTTGTGTGTGCATTTAAATTTCCCTCCACTGAGGTCTTTCTGAAATTTGAACATATCTTTTTTGATAAGCCTGATGAAGGTTTCGACTGGAGGTTGTTTTTTTGGGGGGAAGAAGGTACTTTTATTTCGTAGGCCTAGGTCTTTGATGGAAATCTGTGGTGGGGAAGCGGGACCACTCATATGTATTGTGCTTTCTGCAAAGTGTACCTTCAACCGTATGTTCCTATAAAGTATCTGTAAGTCCATCTCGAGTTGAAACGTGTCCACCTGTCTAGATGGACAAAAGGAAAGACCTCTTTCAAGTAGAGAGAGGTCAGCGGGTCCTAGCGTGTGTGATGAGATATTAACAACCAAGGACTCTACCTGTGATCTTGTTGTGACTTGTTGGGCTCCCCTTGCGGAAAGTGGTGGTCCTGGTCTTTGGCACCTGCGTCCTCTCAAGGGACGTTGGTCTCCCAGTCTAGTTTGTGGACTTGTCCGTATACGGAGTCCACACGGGTATCTCTGTACTTTTAAATATACGACCAATGAACGCACTATGGAGTTTGTAGTTTAGTAGTCTCCTCGACTCTCGTTCAAGGTCCCGTGCTTTGAGCTCAGACGATGGTGTTTGTAAGAAGTAGCTGGAGATGTGCGCTTGAGACAAGATCTGTGATATCTCGTCTTGGTTGAAGGACAGTGTACCACTTGTCATGATGTCTGCAGTAGCTGCACCAAGTAGGAGCGTAAAATGTAAACAGTGGCTTGGATGCATGCAGCAGTTGCTGAGCCTCGTCCCTGGAAGTAGGGTTCCTACCCCGTTAATGTACACCATTGATATTACTGTGGACCTTGTCCTTCATATGATTGTATGTTTTATTTGTAATTGATTTCCGCCATGTTGCATTAACTGCATTATTTTATGTACATACTACCCACTGTATGGAATAAAAATACATGGACTTCCACAGACTATGCCACAGATCTAAATGATATATCTCTTGCTTCATGCCAAACTACTGAACACGATGTCCGTCGTGATGTGCAAAACTGTTTTTCACTGTATATTTCTTTCTCTGTTTGTACTTTAGTTTGAAAAAGGCCTTGTTGGCCGAAACGTCACGTCTAAGACGCATAACAATTAAAATTCACTAATCAAGAATACTTACTTATGTCACTGGAGTTTTTTTTATTTTTTATCTAGGTGCATATTAATACATGGGGACAGATTCTGGTACTTTATAGGGTTTCTATTATATACAGTATTTCTAATGTCTTGTATTTTGGTGGCTTGAATAAATATTTATATTTTTTTAAATATATTATTAGATGTGCGGCTTCTCTTTACAGTTCATCTTTTCTATCAGATGTTCACAATTTCTTCTTTTTATGAACTATGGATTGTGCTCCATGGGGGCCTAATGGAGTCCCTGACAGAGTTGTGAATATAGCAATAGCATATTTTTTAATTGGAGACAGATGTATGTTTTCTTAAACACAAAAGACAAAAGGGAACCTATTTTACATTTCATTTACTACAATAAAAATACGATGCTTGTGTAGCATACATAGTCAATTTATATGTCTCTTTATGAATGTTATGGTGTCCCCATACAAGTCATACTGTATAGCTCTCATAACATTGAAAGTCTTCATATGTTGACAGCTAAGTAAAGCAACTATAACAAGAATAATTTTTAGTTCTCCAAGGTTTATCTCACATCTGTTAAAAAAAAAAAAAAAAAAAAAATTCTATTTAGGGACTACAATCAATGTTTCATGAACTTGCACTCAGTCAGGGGAGGTTGATGTGACATGACACCCTGCCGAAGAAGAGGACACTCTCTTTGTACAAATCCTACAGTCAGGATTGTATAAATGTCTGTACCAGGTACATTATATGTTACAGTACATACTGCACAAGCTTTAAATATTCACTGGACTTTCCTACATCTAGAAATATTTATGATGTCAACTAGGGATAAGAGGACCCATGGATGTTCAGGTTTGTTGGAGTCAGCCAAACTTCAGGTCAAAGTTGAAGTCAATGGTACACTAAAATGGCTGTAAAATAGTCGTAGTAAGGGCTAGAGGGCTGCAAAAGGAAGCAAAATGTAGGTAAGAGCAGGACAATTGCCCTGCAAACAAATGTGGATAGGGAAATTACTTAAAATAATGTAGAATGCAAAAAAATATAAAATAATAATCTTGAACTAGGAGGCAGAGGTCAAAGTGGAGTAGGAGGTTGAGGAGGCAGTGGACGTAGCGGTGTAGCTGGAAGTGGTGGTGGAGGAGGTAGCCAACGCTGTTTTTGTTGTTTTTTTAATTATTGATTACACTTTTTTCATTTTTTTTAAATAAATTTGGGAAGGACCCAAAACATTGGGAAATGGCAACCAGAATGAACAAACTGCGCTGGAGTATAACAATGGCTGGGTGCGGTATACCTCTCTAGTCTGCCCAAGGTACTGTATGGACAAGACCTGTGGGATCCATGCCTGGTTCATTTTAATGAACATGAGCTTGTCTGTGATCACCCCCCTGTTGTGGTTAACACAATACACTTGCTGCATGGCAGGCCAGCACCTTCAAGGGCAAGCTCAGGCCATGTGCTCAATTTGGAGACCCAGAAGTTGAATGGGGAAGACCCATCAGTAGTATGTGCAGGCGTGTGCAAACATACTGCTCCACCATGTTGCTGAAATGCTAAGACGGTGCATATCAGTTGGTGGTGCTGGATGTTGTGGTATGCTGACAAAGCTTTTCCACATTTTGGCCATGCTAACCCTCCCCTTTTAAGGTGATGGCGGTGCCCCAGCTGTATTGGCGACTTCTTCTTCCTCCTCTTCAGCCTTCGCCTTGTGCTTCCATTGAATCCTCGCTGTCAAGTGGAAAACGCCATCAGTATCGCGCCTACCAGTGTGTGTTTGTAGTCGTGCATCTTCCGATCACAATCTAGTGACAGAAGTAAGGACGACACATTGTCCTTGTAGCTAGGATCCAGCAGGGTGACCCAGTAACCCAGTAATCAGCACTGGTAACAATCTGGGCAACTCTGCAGTCGTTTCGCAGGCACAGCAGCATGTACTCGCTCATGTGTACCAGGCATCCCAGAGACAAGCTGTCCTCTGTAGGAGGTGTATTGTCTGTGTCCTCTGCATTCCCCCAGCCACACTCCAGTGATGCCCGCGAGTTGCTTTGGGTGGCACCTTGCTATTAACACGATTCCTCCTCCTCATCAACATCCTCCTCATCCTCCAAAACTGTGCCCTAGCTGTACTGGCCATGTTTGTGGAGTATTTGAAAGAGCACAACATGGCACACACATACTGCAGGGATGCCCACTCATTGGTGGTGAAGTGGTGCTGTTCCGCAGAGCGACTCACCCGTGTGTGTTGCAGCTGAAACTACACTATCGCTTGGTATGTGCATCAAACCAGCTAGGCCCAGAGCTGCTACGGGATTTTGCCCATTGTCGCACACCACCAGGCCTGGCTTGAGGCTCAGCGGCACCAACCACTCATCAGTCTGTTCTTCCATGCCTGCCCAAAGCTCCGGTACGGTGTGGGGTCTTTCCCACAAACAGATGAGTTTTAGAACAGCCTGCTGTCGTTTACCCCTCATTGTGCAGTTGGTGGTGCAGGTGTTACTCTAACGTGATGAGGAGGTGGTAGAGGTGGAACAGGCGGAAGAAGGAGAGTAGAAGGAGGAGCAAACAGAAGGCACTGAGAAACCTCCAGCAATCCTCAGTGATGGTAGAACATGTGTCAAACCGCTTTCCACCTCAGGCCGAGCCGCACTACATTTACATGTAGTGTGCAGTTAGGGAGATATAACGTGCCTGAGCCGTACTTACTGGTCATGCAGTTAGATGCCTGGCAATGCAGGTGGTGCTCAGGTTTAGATCATTTATGCCTCGCTTCAGGCTCTGAAATGTACAGCGTGCAAACCACTCGCGTCTTGTCGTTAGCACATTGCCTGAAGAACTGCCACGCCAGGGAACTCCTTGGAGCTGGCTTTGGTGTGCTCAGTCCCTGCGCACATTGAGCAGTAGTAGGCATACTGGCTAGGGGCCGGCCACTCTGCATTTGCACCTTGCTCCCTCTTTTGCTGTGCGGCTGGCGCTGCTTGACCACAGCCTCTTCCTTTGAACTGCACACGTAACTCGGATGATGTTGATTCCATGTAGGGTCTAGGACCTCATTATCCTCCACATCATCTTCCACCCACTCCTTACCACTGACCTCCATGCTGCTCTGCACACTGCAGAAAGCCGCAGCAGTTTGCACCTGTGTTTCGTCATCATCATCAGAGACGACGTGCAGGGGCATTCCTCACACGTCCTCATGCTCAAACATAAGTGGTTGGGCATCAGTGCCCTCAATCTCTTCCAATTCTGGGGCAGGGCTAGGTGGATGGCCCACGGAAACCCCGCCAGCACAGTCATCAAAAAGCATAAGTGACTACTGCATGACTTGGGGCTCAGACTGCTTGGCTTATTTTCAAGGGGGTGAGGTGGAAGATAGATGACCATGGGCTGCAGGTGCCAACTCTGTGCTTTCAGCAGGGGACCAGGTGAGAGACAATGTAAAGGAACTGGAAACATTGTCAGCCATCTAATCTATGACCACCTCTATTTGTTCTGGCCTCCCCATTTGTACTCTGGTATTCAGGCCCACAAAATTACGCAGAACCTTCTGTCCACTGCGTGCACCTGAGGAAGGCGTTTCATTTGGGCGTGTAGCTGGCACAAATTGACAACATCCTCTCCCTTCAGCAGGAGTGCATCCCAAAAATCGCTATAGGTCACCCACAGAATCAACAGCCAGATTAAGTATTATATTTCTGTGTCAGGGGTAAAAAGCTGGTGTATTGCACCAACAAAAAATCGCTATAGGTCACCCACAGAATTAACAGTCAGACAGATTAAATGCCTAACCCTCTCCCTCAGTTCAGCTGCATCCTGTCCCTGCCCAAATTAGAGATGATGGGTGGTGCCAAATGTGACCCAGCATGTATACAGGCTGGGTCACATGATGCGCCGGCCAGTCACAGCTGTGCCATTACTAGGCATGACTGTAATGGCTTCTAAGTGCCCATAGCCTAAAAGCTTGTTGATTGGCTGCTCTGAAGATTTTCAACAAACTTTATTTATTTCCCGAACACCAAACTCGAACCTGAACCTTTGCAGCAAAGTTCGGGTCCGGGTACCTGAAACTCGCAAAGTTCAATATGAACCCGAACTTTGCAGTTCGGGTTCGCTTATCCCTAATGACAACTCTTCTCTGCAGTATTGTGGCCAGCAGCTCATTTGGCTGGTGGCACAAGGGTGTCTACCAGTGAAATACTTGGAAGCATGTTTTCTTATCTTTTTTAAAAATTTTCTATTGCAGTGAAGGCAAAATTATTTTGGTCCTACTTACTCTGTGCATCGCTATCGATTACACTGGCAATACAAAGTGTGTGACCAATATATCCATCTCAGCACCAAACCCTGCAGATTACTTGCACTCAATCCCATATCTGTGTCCACCTGGCCTTTGTCCAGTCATCATCATTCTGTCTCCACAGCATTACTTGCTACATGGTTATTGTGGATCCATGCAGTGTCGGTGACTGCATAATGGCTGCTCCTACACCACCCATAGCTGAAAGGGTAGCAATGCCACCCTCAAATACATCCTTCCTTATCTCCTCTGCTTCGGTATTCCCCCAGCATAGTAGTCAGGTCATAACCTCTGCACGAGGTAACTCTGGCAATTCTTCTTGGCTTTTGGGGCTTCAGTTGTGCTTGAATCCAGGAAGGATATTAGTGAAAGCCACAGACCAAGACCCTGCCTTCATGCTTTCCTTTGCTGATGCCAGGAAACGGTAAAAAGCACTACATTTCTTTTTTTCAAGATAGTGGACATATGACCAGCAATGATTGAAGGTAACAGTAATTCAAATAGCCATGCCTTATAACAGTGGTATGGTGTACTAAATAGAATACCCTGCAGGTAGGATGGAATTTTAGACAGACCACATAAATCCTGGAATATTGTACATGTTGCCTTGGTTCAATTGTTTAGACAGTTTTTTTAAGATTAAAGGTATGGTGAATGTTTTCTGGGAAAGTCGCATTACTAGCAGTTGAATAGTGCAAAAGAATGATTCAAAGATATAGCTATAGAAATGGCCACTAAAGTAAAATTAGACCAAAATGACAAGCCATAGGACAAATTGGAATGTCAGCAAAGGCATGTCACTAAATGAAAGAGCTAAGGTATTAAAGAATCAATGAAACTCAGGCAAGAAGTGCATGGTCCAACTTGGTTAAACTACTGTGATATCATTAATCTATACTAATTGTCCCACAGCATTGCTCATTGAGGCAGTTATGGAGTAGAGAATTGTAACCGAGAGGATGATTTATTTCATCACATTTGTTACAATGGATGCAACTTCTATGCCAATAGTGGGAATGAGGGAAGCTTAAAAAGGCTTCCTCGTGTAGGGAGTAAAGAAACATTGTCCCTAAGCAGAAAAAGCCTTACAGCTAGGTCTTACTTTTCATTTTAACGAAGATGCTCACCTTCATCTAAGTACCTTTTACAGTCATGTATTTTGTCATATAACTTAAAAGGGCATAAGTCAATGCAATTCGGGTAACATTTGAGAGAGGTAGAATTCATGTAGAAGTATCTCCATAAAAGCCTTCTTTGTTTCAAATTTTAATGACAGTTATTTCATTTACACCTCAGTGATTTCATTTTTGCTTCATGTCACCAAGAGGAAACCTATAAATATCTCTAAAAAGCAGAGGCTTAGGGAATCTGAGTATGAATTACCTTCTTTCCTTGTACTGAGTTTGTATCTTTCTAGTATTCATATTGTTCATAACAAATTTATAGTACATTAGCAAATAGAGATTTCAATTACCTTATAATATATAGAAAGTGACATTCAGTATAAAAAGTAGTATGAGGGGAATCCAGATTTAAATCAATGTATCTATTACTCATTCACTACAAATACTACAGTTTAATAGCATCATAGGATTTTTTATTTATTTTTCTAATCTAAGGATTAAGGATGAGTTAGTTGGTTCTACTGGTTATGGATTCTCATTATGGAGAGCCCATGGTCTGCTGTTGCGCACTATTGTAGATGCTCCTGATGAAGGGGATCCTTGGTGACCCCGAAACGCGTTGAGCCTACCTGTACCTTCACCCTACCCTGTGCTAATAAAGTGGAAATTTACCAGACGTTCCAGCTGTGACTGCCGTTTATTTCCAGACGATCTTTTAGGCGACCCAGGCGCAGGAGGAAGCAGAGTGGGTGTTATGTGCTTTATCCCACCCTGCCCCTCCTGGGTGAAGTGAGTTTTTTTTACTTGAAAATTTCCATTCGAAAATTGCATTTTAGAAAATTCTTTTTCAAAGAGAATACCCTGATTGAAAAATTTATTTTGTTCCCACGGGGGCATTTTTAATGTACCATTTTTAATATACCATCTTTAATATACCATCACTATTAATCCTAAAAATAACCCTGCTGGGTTACACAAGCATCTGGGTTTTTTCAATAGTGAATGAGACGACCGCTTGTTTTAGCACTCAACTACCCTCTGTTTGACCATTCTAAAATAAGCAGCTGAGTACCTCTGAGGGATTTGGCGCCGTATACAGGTTTCTTTTTCTCTTGATTTTGGTTTCTCCTTCATGTACCTTGTCCACTTTAGATTATTTCTATCTGGACATTACACCTGTGGCAGCCTTTAACATCCGACACAAAAAAATAAATAAAAATATATCAATAAACATATATTATATTAAAATAAATAATAATAGTAATTTTTAATAACAAAAATCAATAAGTATTTACCCTAAATATATTTTGGACCCTAGATACATCATATCACCACGGTCCGTTCCCTTTGGCGCCCTGCCTGGATATCCCAGACTCTCTAGACACCAAGGAGTCTGCGACTAATCCCCTCTTCTTTTTTCCCTATATCTCTGCACTATTGTAGGCCAGACGACGCCCCTACTATGCCAAGTACATGTGTGCAGTATTGTAGACCAGGCAATGCCCCTCTGGGTTTCTAGGAAAAATATTTAAATTAAACCTTTCTGATGCTGGCAGATGTTGGACATGATAATTTGTATATGTTTTACACAGAAATCCATTGTTGAGAAACACATCTCTGTATTAGTTTCTCTCTCTCATCGTAACTGAATTTTTCAATCAATTTGCTGAAACAAAACAAATTGTGTCTGGTTCACTCATCTCTACTAGGGATCTATTTAAAAAAAAAGAGAACAGGTATGAGGGTATGTCCACATAGTTTTGGCCCACTGCAGATTTTCTTCTACAGCAAAACAGCAACATTTGTGCTGACATTTCTTAACACACAAAAGGGGTATCTCTATACTGCAACGGGTGAAATCCATTAAGGAAATCCATAGCATAAAATCTGCACCAATGATAAAAATATGTGTGAATTTCATTTTGTAAAAATCTCATCTACTTAGCTGGTACGGAAATCACCAGCATATCCATGAACTTAGTATTTATTTTTATTTACTCAATTTTTGCTTCAGCACAAAAACTGCATCACAATCCTTTTGTAAATCCAACCAACATGTAATAACTATTCTGGAGCATCTATTCTTACGACGATGCGATAAATCTGGAACATTTTATAGATTACCTTGCTAAAAATAACCCCTAATCTCACTTCTGTGCCATGTGCCCGAATTTTTGTGCAGGCACAGGACAGGATTTCAGTCTTGGTTAATACTGAGACTATAGGGGAAATTGATCAAAACTGAAGTGCAAAGGGAAAACTGGCCTAGGTTCCATAATCTGTCATTTTTCTGAGTGTAACCAGTTGGGGGGAGGGGCAACACATTCTGACATTATCCAAACCGTGCTGCCGGTGTCATACTATGCAGAGACATGTCCCAACTGGTAAGGCCAATCTGGACCTTGATTGCTAGCGATTCTAGAAAGACTAATCAACAAAGGGTTCAACACAGAGTCATAAGAATAGATGCTCCAGAACTGTTATTACATGTGGAATGCAAGTAGTTACTAAAATGGACATGTCAGAAGAAGTGACAGGTCCTCTTGAGGACATCATGTATTCTGGTGGCTTTATTTTCTACACAAGCACAAGCTGTTATCTATGTTATGTTCGCTTTTGCAGTTCAGTGGTCATAGTTAGTGTTGAGCGGACATCTGGATGTTCGGCTTCGACGGGTTCCGCCGAACTTTAAAAAAAAGTTTTGAGCACAAAAATGGCTGTAAAAATTTTAATGGAAAGAGCTAGAGGGCTGCAAATGGCATCAAAATGTGGTTAAGAGCATGGCAAGTGCTCTGCAAACAAATGTGGATAGGGAAATGACTTTAAATAACATAAAATATGTAAAAAAAATAAAAATAAAATCTTGATCTAGGAGGACGAGGTCCATATGGAGTGGGAGGTTGAGGAGGCGGTGGATGTGACGGTGTAGGTGGAAGCGGCGTTGGAGAAGGAGGAGGTAGCCTAAACTGCTTTTTGGTTTTAAATTTGTTTTTATTTTTTTAAATTAGAGTACACCCCAAAACATTGGGAAATATAACCTGTGATAAACCCCTCCAGTCGTTCTAAAAACACGTTCAGACAATACACTGGCTGCAGGGCAGGCCAGCACCTCCAAGGCGTAAAGGGCAAGCTCAGGCCATGTGCCCAATTTGGAGACCTAGAAGTTGAAGGGGGCAGACCCATCATTCAGTACGTGTAGGCGTGTGCACACATACTGCTCCACCATGTCGCACGTCCACGTGATGTCCACGATCCAATTGGATATCTTCTTTGTCAAATTTCGATGTTCTTTTATGCGCCTACCATGGAGATCACGGGTGGTGTGGAATCAGGGTTCCAGGTCGGAGAGGGAGCCTGAGAAAAGGATACCTTATCCAAGGGAGGTCAATGGATGAAATGAAATGTAATCGAGCGGAAATTTGTGACAAAGTATTGAAGCATAAGCTTCCAAGTTAAGGAGGGGGCGCGCGACAATTACCCACTCCCGACTCGGGAAGGTAGTGACAATAAATAACAATACAGGACTCTTAAGATGCCCTGTTATTGGAATGATTAATAAAAAATGATAAGGAATGTCACTGGGGTATTTTGTATTTGGAAACGTTAGCCAGGAGAGGCCCTGCTGCCGCTTTCTTGACTCTAGATAACTTCTGCTTGATCGCACGTCCACGATCCATTTGGAAATCATCTCTATCAACTTTCGATGTTCTTTTCTAAGCCTACCATGTTCATCACGGTTATCGGCGAATCAGGGTTCCACGTCGGAGAGGGAGCGAGAGAAATTGAGACCTCATCCAAGGGAGGTCAACGGCTGCAATAGGATGAAGCGGAAATGTGCGACAAGTTATTAAAGAAGAAGGATCGAATTGAAGGGCCAATTAAAGACGAATTTTAGAAGTTTAAGTCCCTGTCACCTATGCAGAGCAGGGGTTTTTGATTGTCAGAAATGGGTTAATGTCACCCACCAATGGAACAGATTATTTTGAAAAAATTTCGGTCCCTGTCACCTATGCAGAGCAGGGGTTTATTCATGACAAAAATTGTAAAATGTTAACCCAAGAATGTAACAGAAAAATGTGTGAAATTTATTAGCCTGTCTACTAGGTAGAGCAGGGGTCTATCACAGCCAAAATTGTTGAATGTCACCCGAAAATGAAACAGAAAAAATTGTGAACTTTATTAAGCTGTCAACTAGGTAGAGCAGGGGTATATCACAGCCAAAAATTGGTGAATTTCACCCGAAAATGTAACAGACAAATTAGTGAATTTTTTTAACCTGTTTACTAGGTATAGCAGTGGTATATCACACCCAAAAATTGGTGAATTTCACCAGAAAAATGTAACAGACAAATTAGTGAATTTTTTTAACCTCTCTACTAGGTATAGCAGTGGTATATCACACCCAAAAATTGGTGAATTTCACTTGAAAATGTAACAGACAAATTAGTGAAATGTTTTTTACATGTCTACTAGGTATAGCAGTGGTATATCACAGCCAATAATTGGTGAATTTCACCCGAAAATGTAACAGACAAATTAGTGTTTTTTTTTTAACCTGTTTACTAGGTAGAGCAGTGGTATATTGCACCCAAACATTGCTGAATTTCACCTGAAAATGTAACAGACAAATTAGTGAATTATTTTAACCTGTCTACTAGGTAGAGCAGTGATATATCACACCCAAAAGTTGGTTAATTTCACCTGAAAATTTAACAGACAAATTAGTGAAATGACATAAAATTAAATAAAATACGTACAAAAAAAAAACTTGATTTATGAGGTGGTGGCCCATATGGAGTAGGAGTTTGAGGAGGTGGTGGACGTAGCGGTGTAGGTGAAAGCAGTGGTGGAGTAGGAAAAGGTAGCCAACACAGTTTTTTGGTTAAAATATACATTTTTTTTTATTAGGATACACTCCAAAAGAGTGTGAAATATCCAAATTATACAAGAATGAGCAATTGCGCTGTAGTATAACAATGGATGGTTAAGGCCGGTATACATGTCTATTCTGCACAAGGTACGGACAAGCCCTGTGGGATCCATGCCTGGTTCATTTTAATGAACGTGAGCTTGTCCACATTGGCTGTGGACGGGCAACTACGCTTGTCTGTGATAACGCCCCCTGCCGTGCTAAACACACGTTCAGATAATACACTGGCTGCAGTGCAGGCCAGCACCTCCAAGGCGTAAATTGCCAGCTCAGGCCATGTGCCCAATTTGGAGACCCAGAAGGGGGCAGATCCGTCATTCAGTACGTGTAGGCGTGTGCACACATACTGCTCCACCATGTTGCTGAAATGCTGCCTCCTGCTAAGACGTTCCATATCAGCTGGTGGTGCTGGTTGTTGTGGCGTGCTGACAAAGCTTTTCCACATTTCAGCCATGCTAACTCTGCCTTCTGAGGTGCTGGCGGTGCCCCAGCTGCGTTGGCGACCTCTTCCTCGTCCTCTGTCTTCGCCTTGCGCTTCCACTGTGTCCCCACTGTCAGGTGGGAATGCCACCAGCATTGCGTCTACCAACCTGTGCTTGTACTCGCACATCTTACGATCATGCTCCAGTGAGGGAATTAAGGACGGTACGTTGTCCTTGTAACGGGGATCCAGCATGGTGGCCACCCAGTAATCAGCACAAGTTAGAATGTGGGCAACTCGGCGGTCGTTGCGGAGACACTACAGTATGCAATCGCTTATGCGTGCCAGGCTGCCCAGAGGCAAAGAAAAGCTCTCCTCTGTGGGAGGTGTATCGTCTGTGTCCTCTGTATCCCCCTAGCCACGCACCAGTGATGGCCATGAGCTGGTTTGGGTGCCACCCTGCTGTGAACATGGTTCCTCCTCCTCCATCTCCTCATCCTCCACCTCCTCATCCTCCAGAACTGTGCCCTGGCTGGACAATTGTGTACCTGGCGTTTGTGGGTGCAGGAACACACCCTCGGAGCCACTTGTGAATGACTGGCCGGAAACCCTATGAAATGATCCCTCTTACTCCTCCTCCTCCTGTGCCACATCCTCTTCCATCATCGCCAGCAGCGTTTTCTCAAGGATGCATAGAAGTGGGATAGTAACGCTGAGAACATCCTCTCGCATGGAGGACCAGTCATTAATGGTGAAGTGGTGCTGTTCCGCAGAGCGACTCACTCGTGCTTGCAGCAGATTATACTCCACTATCGCCTGCTGCTGCTCGCACAGTCTGGCCAGCATGTGCAAGGTGGAGTTCCACCATGTGGGGCACTTCGAATATGAGGCGGTGATCAGGAAGGCAAAAGTTACGCTGCAGAGCTGACAGGCGAGCAGCAGCATGGTGAGAATGCCGCATAGAACGCGCACAGATGGCCCGCACTTTCTGCAGCAGCTCTGACATATCGGGGTAATTTTTAAGGAACCTCTGCACCACCAAATTCAGCACATGCGCCAGGCAAGGGATGTGCGTCAAACCGGCTAGTCCCAGAGCTGCTACGAGATTTCGCCCAATATCGCACACCACCAGGCCGGGCTTGAAGTTCACTGGCACAAACCACTCATCGGTCTGATGTTCAAGGCCCGTCCACAGCTCCTACGCGGTGTGGGGTTTGTCCCCCAAAAAGATAAGTTTTAAAACTGCCTGCTGTCGTTTATCCCTGGCTGTGCTGAAGTTGGTGGTGAAGGTGTTACGCTGACCGTATGAGGAGCCGGTAGAGGATGAGGAAGCGGAGTAGGAGGAGGAAGCAAAAGGAAGCAAACTGAAGCGCCCTGCAATCCTCGGTGGTGGAAGGACATGCGGCAAACTGCTATCCGCCTCAGGCCCAGCCGCCACTGCATTTACCCAGTTCGTGTAGGCGTGTGCATACTTACTGCTCCACTATGTCGCACGTCCCCGTGATGTTCACGATCCAATTTGATATCTATCAACTTTCAATGTTTTATGCGCCTACCATGATGATCACGGGTTGCGGGGAATCAGGGTTCCAGGCCGGAGAGGGAGCGTGAGAAAAAGAGACCAAATTTAAGGGAGATAAATTTATTTTAAAAATTTGGGATCGAGCAGAAATGTGGGAAAAGCTATTGAGGCGCAAATGTTGCCAAATTACAGAAGCCCAAAAGTGGGCCAAAAGAGTATAGTGGAAATGTGGGACAAATTACTGAAGTGCAAATGTGGTACAACTTGTTTAAGTTTAAGCATTGAATCAAAGGAGTTGGCGTGCATCAATTAAAAAAGCATTTCAAAAATGTTATTCCCTGTCACCTATGCAGAGCAGAGGTTTATTCATGTCTAAAATTGTATGATGTCAACCCAAGTATGTAACAGAAAAATTACAGAAATGTATTAACCTGTTTACTTGGTAGAGCAGGGGTCTATGACAGAAAACAATTGTTTATTGTCACCCGAAAATGTAAAATAAAAATTATTGAAATTTATTAACCCCTTAAGGACTCAGCCCTATTTCACCTTAAGGACTTGGCCATTTTTTGCAAATCTGACCAGTGTCACTTTAAGTGCTGATAACTTTAAAACGCTTTGACTTACCCAGGCCGTTCTGAGATTGTTTTTTCGTCACATATTGTACTTCATGACACTGCTAAAATTGGGTCAAAAAAGTTAATTTTTTTGCATAAAAAAATACCATATTTACCAAAAATTTTGAAAAATTAGCAAATTTCAAAGTTTCAGTTTCTCTACTTCTCTAATACATAGTAATACCCCCAAAAATTTTGATGACTTTACATTCCCCATATGTCTACTTCATGTTTGTAGCATTTTGGGATTGATATTTTATTTTTTGGGGATGATACAAGGCTTAGAAGTTTAGAAGCAAATCTTGAAATTTTTCAGAAATTTACAAAAACCAAATTTTTAGGGACCACTACAGGTCTGAAGTCACTTTGCGAGGCTTACATAATAGAAACCGCCCAAAAATGACCCCATTCTATAAACTACACCCCTCACGGTATTCAAAACTGATTTTACAAGCTTCGTTAACCCTTTAGGTATTGCACAAGAGTTATTGGCAAATGGGGATGAAATTTGAGAATTTCATTTTTTTGCCTAATTTTCCATTTTAACCCATTTTTTCCACTAACAAAGCAAGGGTTAACAGCTAAACAAGACTGTATCTTTTTTGCCCTGACTCTGCCGTTTACAGAAACACCCCATATGTGGCCGTAAACTACTGTACGGGCACACAGTAGGGCGTAGAGTGAAAGGTGCGCCGTTTGGTTTTTGGAGGGCTGATTTTGCTGGACTGTTTTTTTGACACCATGTCCCATTTGAAGCCCCCTGATGCACCCCTAGAGTAGAAACTGCATAAAAGTGACCCCATCTAAGAAACTACACCCCTCAAGGTATTCAAAAATGATTTTACAAACTTTGTTAACCCTTTAGGTGTTGCACAAGAGTTATTGGCAAATGGGGATGAAATTTGAGAATTTCATTTTTTTGCCTAATTTTCCATTTTAACCCATTTTTTCCACTAACAAAGCAAGGGTTAACAGCCAAACAAGACTGTATCTTTATTGCCCTGACTCTGCCGTTTACAGAAACACCCCATATGTGGCCGTAAACTACTGTACGGCCACACAGCAGGGCGTAGAGGGAAAGGTGCGCCGTATGGTTTTTGGAAGCCAGATTTTGCTGGACTGTTTTTTTGACACCATGTCCCATTTGAAGCCCCCCTGATGCACCCCTAGAGTAGAAACTCCATAAAAGTGACCCCATCTAAGAAACTACACCCTTCAAGGTATTCAAAACTGATTTTACAAACTTTGTTAACCCTTTAGGTGTTGCACAAGATTTAATGGAAAATAGAGATACAATTTCAAAATTTAACTTTTTTGGCAGATTTTCTATTTTAATATTTTTTTTCCAGTTACAAAGCAAGGGTTAACAGCCAAACAAAACTCATTATTTATGGCCCTGATTCTGTAGTTTACAGAAACACCCCATATGTGTTCGTAAACCGCTGTACGGGCACACAGCAGGGCGCAGAAGGAAAGGAATGCCATACGGTTTTTGGAAGGCAGATTTTGCTGGACTGGTTTTTTTGACACCATGTCCCATTTGAAGCCCCCCTGATGCACCCCTAGAGTAGAAACTCCAAAAAAGTGACCCTATTTTAGAAAGTACGGAATAGGGTGGCAGCTTTGTTGGTACTAGTTTAGGGTACATATGATTTTTGGTTGCTCTATATTACACTTTTTGTGCGGCAAGGTAACAAGAAATAGCTTTTTTGGCACGTTTTTTTTTTGTTATTTACAACATTCATCTGACAGGTTAGATCATGTGGTAATTTTATAGAGCAGGTTGTCGCGGACGCGGCGATACCTAATATGTATACAATTATTTTTATTTATTTAAGTTTTATACAATAACTTCATTTTTAAAACCAAAAAAAGTTTTTGTGTCTCCATAGTCTAAGAGCCATAGTTTTTTCAGTTTTTAGGCGATTATCTTGAGTAGGGTCTCATTTTTTGCGGGATGAGATGACGGTTTGATTGGCACTATTTTGGGGTGCATATGACTTTTTGATCGCTTGTTATTACACTTTTTGTGACGTAAGATGACAAAAAATGGCTTTTTTTACACCGTTTTTATTTTTTATTTTTTACGGTGGTCACCTGAGGGGTTAGGTCATGTGATATTCTTATAGAGCCGGTAGATACGGACGCGGCGATACCTAATATGTATACTTTATTTTTATTTATGTAAGTTTTACGCAATGATTTCATTTTTGAAACAAAAAAAATCATGTTTTAGTGTTTCTTTAGTCTGAGAGCCATAGTTTTTTCAGTTTTTGGGAGATTATCTTAGGTAGGGTATGATTTTTGCGGGATGAGATGAAGGTTTGATTGGTACTATTTTGGCGTACATGTGACTTTTTTGATCACTTTTATTACCTTTTTTGGGAAGTAAGGTGGGCAAAATTTAAATTTTCTCATAGTTTTTATTTTTTTATTTTTATGGTGTTCACCGTGCGGGGAAAGTAACATGACCATTTTATAGATCAGGTCGTTACGGACGCGGCGATACCTAATATGTGTAGTGTATTTTATTTTTTAAATTTTTATTCAGTGATGAATGTTTTTTTTTTATCTTAACTTTTTTCACTTTTTTTTACTTTTTTTTTGACCCAGACCCACTTGGTTCTGGAAGATCCAGTGGGTCTGATGTCTGTATAATACAGTACAGTACAATATATATTGTTCTGTACTGTATTTTACTTACACTGAACAGATCTATGCTTTTAGCACAGATCTGTTCAGCACCATGGACAGCAGGCGTCCTGTTGCCATGGGAACCCTCCCCGTCTGCTCAGAACTTCGCAGACGGGGAAGGGTAAGCACAGGGCTGAGGGGGGCTCTCTGGGGGCTCTCTCCCTCTCCATCGGGGGGCTGCAAAGGCACAGCAGCCCCCCGATGGAGAGGGAGGGAGCTCCCTGACCGATGACAGTTAACTTTTTCCATACAGCGGTCCGTACGGACCGCGGTATGGAAAGGGTTAAACGGCTGACATCTGCACAGATGTCAGCCGTTTATACCAGGGTGCCAGCAATGTGCTGGCACCCTGGTATAACCCACTAGAAGCCAACGATCATTCATGGGGAGGCGGGCGGGGGATCGCGATCCCGCATGCCGCACCGCCCGCCTCCCGCAACGCCCCCACCGCATGAAAAATATTGATTATAGGCACTCAAAAGTTTCTGATCCCCGCGGTCAGGGACCGCAGGCATCAGAAACTGCAAAAAGCGCAGCAAACCGCAGGTCTGAATTGACCTGCGGTTTGCTGCGATCGCCGACATGGGGGGGTCACATGACCCCCCCTGGCGTTGTCACAGGATGCCGGCTGAAGGATTTCAGCCGAAATCCCGTTCTGATTAACCCCTGGGGCGCCGGAATACTGATTTCAAGTTAGGACGTACCGGTACGCCCTGAGTCCTTAAGGACTCGGGAAATAGGGCGTACCGATACGCCCTGCGTCCTTAAGGGGTTAAGCTGTCAACTCGGTAGAGGAGGGGTATATTACACCCAAAAATTGGTGAATTTGACCCGAAAATGTAACTGACAATTTAATTTTATTTTTTAACCGGTCTACTAGGTATAGCAGTGGTACTTCACACCCAAAAATTGTTGAATTTCACCAGAAAATGCAACTGACAATTATTATATTTTTTTCTTACCAGTCTACCAGGTATAGCAGTGGTATTTCACACCCAAAAATTGTTGAATTTCAACTGAAAATGTAACTGACAATTATTTTATTTTTTAATCGGCCTACTAGGTATAGCAGTGGTACATCACACCCAAAAATTGTTGAATTTCAACTGAAAATGTGACTGACAAATTTATATATTTTTTTTAACGGTATACTAGGTATAGCAGTAGTATAATATACACACAAAAATTTGTGAATTTTACACGAAAATGTAACTGACAAAGTAGTGAAATGATATAAAATAAAATGCGTACAAATAAAAAAAAAATATTGATTTATGAGGTGGAGTTCTATATGGAGTAGGAGTTTAAAGAGGCGGTGGATGTAGCGGTGTAGGTGGAAGCGGTGGTGGAGGAGGACAAGGTAGCCAACACAGGTTTTTGGTTTTAATTTTATTTTTTTAAATGAGGGTACACTCTAAAAGAGTGTGAAATATCCAAAATACAAGAATGAGCAATTGCGCTGCAGTATAACAATGGCTGGTTAGTGCCGGTTTACATGTCTATTCTGCACAAGGTACGGATAAGTCCTGAGGGATCCATGCCTGGTTCATTTTAATGAACGTGAGCTTGTCCACATTGGCTGTGGACAGGCGGCTGCGCTTGTTTGTGATGACGCCCCCTGCCGTGCTAAACACACTTTCAGATAATACACTGGCTGCAGGGCAGGCCAGCACCTCCAAGGCGTAAAGGGCAAGCACAGGCCATGTGCCCAATTTGGAGACCCAGAAGTTGAAGGGGGCAGACCCGTCATTCAGTACGTGTAGGCGTGTGCACACATATTGCTCCACCATGGTGGTGAAATGCTGCCTCCTGCTAAGACGTTCCATATCAGCTGGTGATGCTGGTTGTTGTGGCGTGCTAACAAAGCTTTTCCACATTTCGGCCATGCTAACCCTGCCTTTGAGGTGCTGGTGGTGCCCCAGCTGCGTTGGCGACCTCTTCCTCGTCCTCTGCCTTCGCCTTGTGCTTCCACTGTGCCCTTGCTGTCAGGTGGGGATGCCACCAGCAGCGCGTCTACCAGCGTGCGCTTGTACTCGCGCATCTACGATCACGCTCCAGTGACGGAATTAAGGACAGTACGTTGTCCTTGTAACAGGGATCCAGCAGCGTGGCCAGCCAGTAATCAGCACAAGTTAGAATGTGGGCAACTCTGCAGTCGTTGCGGAGACACTGCAGCATGTAATCGCTCATGTGTGACAGGCTGCCCAGAGGCAACGAAAAGCTGTCCTCTGTGGAAGGTGTATCGTCTGTGTCCTCTGTATCCCGCCAGCCACACACCAGTGATGGCCATGAGCTTGTCTGGGTGCCACCCTGCTGTGAACATGGTTCCTCCTCCTCCATCTCCTCATCCTCCATCTCGTCATCCTCCAGAACTGTGCCCTGGCTGGACAATTGTGTACCTTGTGTTTGTGGGTGCAGGAACCACTTGGGAATGACTGGCCGGAAACCCTACGAAATGATCCCTCTTCCTCCTCCTCCTCCTCCTGTGCCACATCCTTTTCCATCATCGCCAGGAGTGTTTTTTCAAGGAGGCATTGAAGTGGGATAGTAACGCTGAGAACAGAGTTATCGGCACTGGCCATGTTTGTGGAGTACTCAAAACAGCGCAACAAGGAACACAAGTCTCGCATGGAGGCCCAGTCATTGGTGGTGAAGTGGTGCTGTTCCGCCGAGCGACTCACCCGTGCGTGCTGCAGCTGAAACTCCACTATAGCCTGCTGCTGCTCGCACAGTCTGGCCAGCATGTGCAAGGTGGAGTTCCACCTTGTGGGCACGTCGAATATGAGGCGGTGAGCTGGAAGGCCGAAGTTACGCTGCAGCGCTGACAGGCGAGCAGCAGCAGGGTGAGAACACCGAAAGCGCGCACAGATGGCCCTCACTTTATGCAGCAGCTCTGATATATCGGGGTAATTTTTAAGGAATTTCTGCACCACCAAATTCAGCACATGCGCCAGGCAAGGGATGTGCGTGAAACCGGCTAGTCCCAGAGCTGCTACGAGATTTCGCACATTAGGCTCATTCACACGTCCGCAATTTCGTTCCGCATTTTGCGGAACGGAATTGCAGACCCATTCATTCCTATGGGGCAGTACGATGTGCTGCCCGGACACAGAATTGCAGATCCGTACTTCCGGGTCCGCACTTCCGTTTAGCAAAAAAAAGAACATGTCCTATTCTTGTCCGCAATTGCGGACAAGAACAGGCATATTCTATTAGTTCCGGCAATGTGCGGTCCGCAAAATGCGGAAAGCACATTGCCGCTTTCCGCGTTTTGCGGCTCCGTGGATCCGCAAAACACGTTGCGGACGTGTGAATGGAGCTTTATCGCACACCACCAGGCCGGGCGTGAGGCTGACTGGCACAAACCACTCATCGGTATGTTGTTGAAGGCCCGTCCACAGCTCCTGCGCGGTGTGGGGTTTGTCCCCCAAACAGATAAGTTTTAAAACTGCCTGCTGTCATTTACCCCTGGCTGTGCTGAAGTTGGTGGTGAAGGTCTTACGCTGACCGGATGAGGAGCTGGTAGAGGATGAGGAAGCAGAGTAGGAGGAGGAAGCAACAGTAGGCAAACTGAAGCGCCCTGCAATCCTCGGTGGTGGAAGGACATGCGCCAAACTGCTATCCGCCTCAGGCCCAGCCGCCACTGCATTTACCCAGTGTGCTGTTCTGGAGATATAACGGCCCTGACCGTGCTTACTGGTCCACGTATCCGTAGTCATGTGCACCTTGCCACAGATGGCGTTGCGCAGTGCACACTTGATTTTGTCCTCTACTTGGTTGTGCAGGGAAGGGATAGCAAGCATGGAAAAGTAGTGGCGGCTGGGCACGACGTACTGTGGGACAGCCACCGCCATAAGGCCTTTAAAACTTTCTGTCTCCACCAGTTAAAATGACAGCATTTCAAAGGCCAGTAATTTAGAAATGCTGGCATTCAGGGCTAGGGATCGTGGGTGGGTAGGGGGGTACTTCCTCTTTCTCTCCAGCGTTTGGGAGGTGGACAGCTGAACGCTTCCTTGGGACAGATGTGGAGATGCTTGGTGACCCAGGTGTTGGTGTTGCTGGCAGATCCTCTGTTTGCAGGGTGGCAGGTGGCACTTTCACTCCAGAGGTGGATGAAGAGGCCGAGACTGCAGCAGAAGAGCAAGCAGGAGGAGCCAGAGATATTTCTTGGTTTTTGAGGTGTCTACTCCACTGCAGCTCGTGCTTTGCACTTAAATGCCTGGTCATGCAGGTTGTGCTCAGGTTGAGAACGTTTATGCCTCGCTTCAGGCTCTGATTGCACAGCGTGCAAACCACTCGTGTCTTGTCCTCAGCACATTGTCTGAAAAACTGCCATGCCAGGGAACTCCTTGTAGCTGGCTTTGGTGTGCTAGGTTCCTTGCTGCGTTGGGCAGTAGCAGGCATACTGTCTAGAGGACAGCCGCTCCGCTTTTGCACCCTGCTCCCTCTTCTGCTGTGCTGGTGGCTTTGTGCGACCACCGCCTCTTCCTCCGAACTACATAGGTCACTTGCATGACCTTGATTCCATGCCTTCCTTGTCAGTCTGCACACTTTTGAAAGCCCCAGCAGTTGGCACCTGTGT
This sequence comes from Bufo bufo, assembly GCF_905171765.1. Taxonomy (NCBI): domain Eukaryota; kingdom Metazoa; phylum Chordata; class Amphibia; order Anura; family Bufonidae; genus Bufo; species Bufo bufo. The sequence continues at coordinate 244,588,446 of NC_053394.1, read as the reverse complement.
TTAGTCATCATCCCTGACATGCTGTGATGGTCCTCCCATGTACTCATCTTGAAACATAAGTGGTTGGGCATCGGTGCACGCAATCTCTTCCACTTCTGGGGCAGGGCTAAGTGGATGGCCCTGGGAAACCCTGCTAACAGAGTCATCAAAAAGCAGAAGAGACTGCTGCATGACTTGGGGCTCATTGGTTGGCTGATTTGCAAGGGGGTGAGGTGAAAGACTGATGGAGATCGGCTGCAGGTGCCAACTGTGGTCTTTCAGCAGGAGACTGGGTGGGAGACAATGTGAAGGAACTGGATCCACTGTCAGCAACCCAATCTACTATCGTCTGTACTTGTTCAGGCCTCACCATTCGTAGAGCCGCATTAGGCCCGACCAAATACCGCTGCAGTTTCTGTCGCCTACTCGCACCTGAGGAAGGGTTTTCACTTGTGCGTGTAGCTGGCACAGATCGACCACGTCCTCTCCCTGCAACAGGAGCTCCACCAGCAGCACCACGACCTGGGCCACGTCCCTTATTTGACGCTCTCCTCATATTTCTCTAATTTAGGAGCTTGCCCTAAATGGGTGTTTAATTAATAGTAGAATAGAACGACAGTATGTAAAGGGTGTATCTCACACGACCTGACCCACAGTAGGCCTGAATTAAAGATTTGTGCACCAAATGGCGGTAGTTCAAATCTGAGAATCTAACCCAAATGTATTAAGGGTGTATCTCACAATGACATATGCAGCAAAGGCTACCAATTTTTTTTTTGCCCAAACAGGTGTTTGTTTAATAACTCAATATGGCAGCAATATATAACCCAGGAATTTCAAACGTCAAGATGCTGCAAGGCCTGAAATATTGTGTATTTTGCCCCAAATGGTTTGTTTAATTATTGAAAGAATATAATCCCTGTATATACAGGGTGTATCTCACACGGCCTGACCTACAGTAGGCCTGAATTAAAGATTTGTGCACCAAATGGCGGTATTTCAAATATCTGAATCTAACCCAAATGTATTAAGGGTGTATATCACAATCACATCTGCATCAAAGGCTGCCAACTATTTTTTTTTTGCCCAAACTAGTGTTTGTTTATTAACTGAATTTGACAGCAGTATATAAGCCTGTAATTTCATACGTGCTGATGCTGCAAGGCCTGAAAATAGTGTTTTTTGTAAAAAAAAAGTGTGTTTTTAAAACCCCAGAAAATGATGGGTGTATTTCTAGCTTAAATTGCACACTGACTAATCCAGATGTTGTATATTGCCAAAAAAAAGCTCAGATGCAGTGCTGGTGCACTGAGCTTGTATAAAATGGCCGCCGCTGCCGCCCACCTAACTGACTTATTAGGTTTTTTTTTCTGGTCACTGGGCTCAGGGCAGGATAAAAAAATTGTGTCCTGCACCCACAAAACACAATGTATGTAGATCGCTGAGTTAGATTCAGATTTTGAGCAAAGACTCTCTCCTATTCTCTCCCTGAAATCACCAGCAGCATCCTCTCCCTACACTAAGCACAGCAGAGTGACTTGCAGCGCTACATGACTCCAGCTTATGTAGAGGCTGGGTCACATGCTACACTTGCCAATCACAGTCATCACTTGCCATCACAGCCATTAGTAGGCATGGCTGTGATGGCTTCTAAGGTCAGACAGTTAACCGCTTGTTCATTGGCTGCTCTGCAGCCTTTCAAAAAGTGCCAAGAAAGCGCCGAACGCCGAACCCATACTTTTACTGAAATGTTCAGGTCCGGGGTCCAAGAATCCTAAAGTTCGGTAGGTTCGCTCAACCCTAGTCAAATGCAATTTCATGCTCCCATGATTTGCGTACTCTATGTCAATGGTCACATGCTAGCCTTGCAAACACTAGTTTTTAGTATGTTTAATATGAGTTTTTCCTGTGCTAGGGTAGTCTTCAAAACAGAATGCTCAAGTAATTTGACCAAAAATTCTGAGATATTCCAGTTTTGTTAAATAATGCCATTTTGTACCTGAGTCATGGTGCATGAGGAGGGCCAAATGTTACCTTTTGCACATAAGATATCACTAATATAACCAGCACATAGTGGGTAGGATACCATTTTGCAGATTTTGGGGATCATATATTAAACAGAAATACTCTTATATTATAACTTTGTGTCGCAATCTGTGACTTTTCCCTGTTCACGCCAGATCTAAAAAATTGGGCCAGCAAAAAATGGTCTAAATTTAAGACAGCTAGGAAGCTGTCTTACATTTAGAAGCGGCGGTGGATCCGCCAAAGTTATGTTGAGCTCGGCACCTCTACATTTCTGCGGCAGATCCACTGCCAGTGCAGGGCTTTTTTAAGATAGGTGCCAGGGGTTTTAGAATTCCTCTTGTTCCTCCTACGTGCAGCCCCTGAGAATCCTGTCAGTGGTGTCCTCTCAGTCTTCACTGCACCCTCCTAGTGTGGTAACTTCTTTTTTTCTCCAAGAAGAAAAGACAAAACCCCACCTCACCCTCAGACAGATAGTCAAGAGAGTCGTCTTGTTGATGTGAGAGCAGTCAGTATTTGGACTGGCCCGAGGAGGAGATGAGGGAACCCATGCATAAGTTGAGGGAACCCATGCATAATGGTGTAGATGGCAGTAGTGGCGGCCCGCATAGGCATGGTGTTGACGACAGTGGCACTTTGGACAAACACAAAGCTGGGAGTTGGGAGGGGCACCAAGAAGCCCACCATGAGATATTGCAGTCTGATATAAGTGGTGAGGATGTTAAAAAGTATGATGATGATTTGTGTGTTGCACAGGACCTCAGAGCCAGATCAGGATGCTAAGGAGGAGGTAACATCAGAGGAGGAGGCCTGCTCCTCCACTCTGTCGTCAGGCATCGATAACGGAATGCGCGGACAGGAAACAGCTTTACATGCCCAGTAATTCACTGGTATGCAAGCTTAATTCCCCCTAGCAAAGTTGCAGGTGGTGCAGTTGTTGCCTAGCCAGCATTATTTCTCCCATAAAGCCATTCATGTCTGTATCATATGTGCTGCTTCTTGCAATTGTCACTGTGTTGCAAGGTGTCCACCATGGTGGACACCTGGAGCAGTTATTACAAGTAGGGACAGTACATGTGGAAAAATACAAGCTTCTTATTCAAAGTCCCAAAAGTCTCTAAGTATTCATTAACCCTTTCCACGGAACCTTACAAAGACAGTGCAAATGACCAGGATACATATCACAACATACATACAAAATTCAGTTACACAGTATTAAACAGTGTAAGTTAACCCTTTCAAGTGAAATAAAGTAGGAAGTTTATAAGTTTGCATAGGGGAACTAGGGAAATGTCCACAAATGTTCAATCGCAAAGTTCCCTGCTACAGGGCAATGCATTTTCACATAATCATTTATTCGTATATTAAGTATAACCTTTGCGCCTCAATCTGAAACACGCCAAAAGGTGGCTTATATCTATTAGTGAATGACCCCCCCTAGTGAACATAACTTGGGGCTTTCTTGTACTTTTACAATGTGTCAGCCTTCACAACATCCTGTGGAAGAAAGTCCCTTAATCTCTCCAATCTTATAGAAAAAAATCCACATCTATTTTTTTTAAAACTAAATATAAAATTTTTATTCCTTTCATAATACAAATTTAAAATTAGGTTTGAGAATACAAAATTTGAGTTCAACAGTACACAATCTGCCTAGGCAGTCAGTATAATAGGTTGTATATCATAATAAATACAGCAGTACCAAAATGGTAAATAATCTGTTCTGTTTTGGGGGGTTCCACAACTCCCCATTAAATTCCACATTACATTTAGCTCAGACCTCTCATTGTCTATCCAAATTAACTTATCCCCCACCTTAAATAAACCACCACCCCATTCCCCCCCTGCGATGGTTATCTCGGTAGGCACCATAGATGGTCCCCTAAGGGGTATACTTTATCTTCATCTCTCTCTCTCCTCCCTCGCCGCCCTACCCCTGCCCGGGCAGCGGCACCGCTCGTCAGCGACTAATTGTACTACTAATTGCATATTTCCCAAACCTCTCGATCTTTACAAATAAATTTTTCCACTCCGTAATATTGGGTGCTATTTCGGAACCCCACTCTCTTGCGATAATGATTCTTGCCACCATAAGGCCTCTTGTCCAGACCTTTTTTTTTCCTTTTTTCCCTAATTGATAATGGGATACAGCCCAAGACAGCCGGGTCAAATGGAAGAGATACTAAGGACTCTGCACTTAAAACACAAAAAACCTCTCTCCACTAGGATTGCACACTTGAACAGCTCCATATCATATGCATATAGTCAGCAGCCTCTTCTTTACATTTCCAACAGTTTGATTTTCGTTCTTTGTAAATCTTACTTAGCAATAGTGGAGTCATGTATGTTCTATGGATAATATTAAAATAGATTATCCTAAAGTTGCTAGAAATCGTTGCCCTTTTTATATTTTTATATATATTGCCCCATTCTAATGTGTTTAATCCTTTATCCTTCGCCCATTTTTCCTCACTATTAAACTTTACTATTTTACCCAACCCCTTCCTTATTGTCCTATACACTTGAGAAATAGTCACCCTGGTTGTCGTGTATTGATAATAAAAGTCTATAAATTCATATTTTATTGTAATAAAGTATTCCCTATTTTGTGTAGCTTCAAATGTGTGTTTTAATTGGTGATACCGAAACCAACTCATTGAGTCTAAATTTATTCCAGTGCATAACTCTTTTAGTGCTCTTATTTCCCCATTCTTGACTAACTGTGATACATAAATGATACCATACTTTTCCCAGTACTTATATTCTGCGATTAGTTGCAATTCTGTAATATAGCTATTACACCACAAAAGTGAGAAGTGTGAAGTGTTGAAGATTTCTAGTATTCTTTAAATTTTTCCCCAAGCCAAGTCAACCATTCGACATATTGGGCACTTTTTCCCCTTTTTTTTTTTTTTTTTTTATAAATCCTGTCTCTAATATGCTAAATATGTTATATTTTGGGCCATTAAAACCCCGTTCTAGGTATTGATTTATAGTATTTTCCCTGGATTTTAACCACTGGACTTGAGAAACTAAATAGTATCCCTGGAAAAAGGGAACCGATAGCCCTCCATTAGAGTTGAGCGAACACCTGGATGTTCGGGTTCGAGAAGTTCGTCCGAACTTCCCGGAAATGTTCGGGTTCGGGATCCAAACCCGACCCGAACTTCGTCCCGAACCTGAACCCCATTGAAGTCAAAGGGGAACCAAACTTTTCAGCACCAAAAAGGCTGTAAAACAGCCCAGGAAAGAGCTAGAGGGCTGCAAAAGGCAGCAACATGTAGGTAAATCCCCTGCAAACAAATGTGGATAGGGAAGTGAATTAAAATAAAAATAAAAAAAATTAAAATTAACCAATATCAATTGGACAGAGGTCCTATAGCAGAGAATCTGGCTTCACGTCAGCAGAGAATCAGTCTCTTCATGCCATAGCAGAGAATCTGGCTTCATGTCAGCAGAGAATCTGTCTTCATGTCATAGCAGAGAATCTGGCTTCATGTCACCCACCACTGGAACAGGCCACTGTCACATATTTAGGCCCCGGCACCCAGACAGAGGAGAGAGGTCCCGTAACAGAGAATCTGGCTTCATGTCAGCACAGAATCAGTCTTCATGTCATAGCAGAGAATCAGGCGTCACGTCACCCACCACTGGAACAGGCTACTGTCACATATTTAGGCCCAGGCACCCAGGCAGAGGAGAGAGGTCCCGTAACAGAGAATCTGGCTTCATGTCACCCACCACTGAAACAGGCCACTGTCGCATATTTAGGCCCCGGCACCCAGACAGAGGAGAGAGGTCCCGTAACAGAGAATCTGGCTTCATGTCAGCACAGAATCAGTCTTCATGTCATAGCAGAGAATCAGGCTTCACGTCACCCACCACTGGAAGAGGCCACTGTCACATATTTAGGCCCCGGCACCCAGACAGAGGAGAGAGGTCCCGTAACAGAGAATCTGGCTTCCTGTCAGCACAGAATCAGTCTTCATGTCATAGCAGAGAATCAGGCTTCACGTCACCCACCACTGGAACAGGCCACTGTCACATATTTAGGCCCCGACACCCAGACAGAGGAGAGAGGTCCCGTAACAGAGAATCTGGCTTCATGTCAGCACAGAATCAGTCTTCATGTCATAGCAGAGAATCAGGCTTCACGTCACCCACCACTGGAACAGGCCACTGTCACATATTTAGGCCCAGGCACCCAGGCAGAGGAGAGAGGTCCCGTAACAGAGAATCTGGCTTCATGTCAGCAGAGAATCAGTCTTCATGTCATAGCAGAGAATCAGGCTTCACGTCACCCACCACTGGAACAGGCCACTGTCACATATTTAGGCCCCGGCACCCAGATAGAGGAGAGAGGTCCCGTAACAGAGAATCTGGCTTCATGTCAGCACAGAATCAGTCTTCATGTCATAGCAGAGAATCAGGCTTCACGTCACCCACCACTGGAACAGGCCACTGTCACATATTTAGGCCCAGGCACCCAGGCACAGGAGAGAGGTCCCGTAACAGAGAATCTGGCTTCATATCAGCAGAGAATCAGTCTTCATGTCACAGCAGAGAATCAGGCTTCACGTCACCCATCACTGGAACAGGCCACTGTCACATATTTAGGCCCAGGCACCCAGGCAGAGGAGAGAGGTCCCGTAACAGAGAATCTGGCTTCATGTCAGCACAGAATCAGTCTTCATGTTATAGCAGAGAATCAGGCTTCACGTCACCCACCACTGGAACAGGCCACTGTCACATATTTAGGCCCCGGCACCCAGGCAGAGGAGAGGTTCATTCAACTTTGGGTTGCCCCGCAATATAATGGTAAAATGAAAATAAAAATAGGATTGAATGAGGAAGTGCCCTGGAGTACAATAATATATTGTTAAGGGGAGGTAGTTAATGTCTAATCTGCACAAGGGATGGACAGGTCCTGTGGGATCCATGCCTGGTTAATTTTTATGAACGTCAGCTTGTCCACATTGGCTGTAGACAGACGGCTGCGTTTGTCTGTAATGACGCCCCCTGCCGTGCTGATTACACGTTCAGACAAAACGCTGGCCGCCGGGCAGGCCAGCACCTCCAAGGCATAAAAGGCTAGCTCTGGCCACGTGGACAATTTGGAGACCCAGAAGTTGAATGGGGCCGAACCATCAGTCAGTACGTGGAGGGGTGTGCACAGGTACTGTTCCACCATGTTAGTGAAATGTTGCCTCCTGCTAACACGTTCCGTATCAGGTGGTGGTGCAGTTAGCTGTGGCGTGGTGACAAAACTTTTCCACATCTCTGCCATGCTAACCCTGCCCTCAGAGGAGCTGGCCGTGACACAGCTGCGTTGGCGACCTCTTGCTCCTCCTCTGCCTTCGCCTTGGGCTTCCACTGGTTCCCCTGTGACATTTAGGAATGCTCTCAGTAGCGCGTCTACCAACGTGCGCTTGTACTCGCGCATCTTCCTATCACGCTCCAGTGTAGGAAGTAAGGTGGGCACATTGTCTTTGTACCGGGGATCCAGCAGGGTGGCAACCCAGTAGTCTGCACACGTTAAAATGTGGGCAACTCTGCTGTCGTTGCGCAGGCACTGCAGCATGTAGTCGCTCTTGTGTGCCAGTCTTCCCAGAGGTAAGGACAAGCTGTCCTCTGTGGGAGGCGTATCGTCATCGTCCTGTGTTTCCCCCCAGCCACGCACCAGTGATGGGCCCTAGCTGCGTTGGGTGCCAGCCCGCTGTGAACCTGCTTAATCCTCATCCTCCTCCACCTCCACCTCTTCCTTATCCTCGTCCTCCTCGTCCTCCAGTAGTGGGCCCTGTCTGGCCACATTTGTACCTGGCCTCTGCTGTTGCAAAAAACCTCCCTCTGAGTCACTTCAAAGAGACTGGCCTGAAAGTGCTAAAAATGACCCCTCTTCCTCCTCTTCCTCCTGGGCCACCTCCTCTTCCATCATCGCCCTAAGTGTTTTCTCAAGGAGACATAGAAGTGGTATTGTAACGCTGATAACGGCGTCATCGCCACTGGCCATGTTGGTGGAGTACTCGAAACAGCGCAACAGGGCACACAGGTCTCGCATGGAGGCCCAGTCATGCGAGACCTGCATGACTGGTTAAATGCACTTGATGAAAGCTTGACCCTGATGTAGGATATAGCAAAAAATAACCACACTATTGATGGTTAAATGCACTTGGGTGACACAGGCTCAGCCTGCACCTGATGTAGTATATGGCCAAAAAATAACCACACTATTGATGGTTAAATGCACTTGATGAAAGCTTGACCCTGATGTAGGATATAGCAAAAAATAACCACACTATTGATGGTTAAATGCACTTGGCCGCCGATCACCCAAGAAAAAAGTGACTGAAAAACGCTCTGGGCAGCCTAAAAACACTGAGCAATTGAATAGCAGCAGTTCAATGATCCACAGCTGTAGATCGATCACTGAATGAAGTCTTTTGGAGGAGTTAATCACTGCCTAATCTCGCCCTAACGTCGCAGCTGCAACCTCTCCCTACGCTTGTATCAGCAGAGTGACGTGCAGCGCTACGTGACCCAAGCTTATATAGAGGCTGGGTCACATGCTGCACTGGCCAATCACAGCCATGCCAATAGTAGGCATGGCTGAGATGGCCTCTTGGGGCAAGTTGTATGACGCTTGTTGATTGGCTGCTTTGCAGCCTTTCAAAAAGCGCCAAGAAAGCGCCGAACACCGAACCCGGACTTTTACGAAAATGTTCGGGTTCGGGTCCGTTTCACGGACACCCCAAAATTCGGTACGAACCCGAACTATACAGTTCGGGTTCGCTCATCCCTACCCTCCATCCTCTTCCGCTAACCAAAGATATTTCTGTTTTAGTTTTACTCTTTTTCTTCCCCAGATTAAGTCATTCAGCAGTCTTTCCAGATGGTTGAAGAAACAACCCTCTATCCAAACTGGACAAGCTGCCAAAATATACAAAATCTGGGGAAGTAACACCATTTTTATTAATGCTATTCTGTCTGCCTGTCCTATCAGTAACTTCTGCCAAACGCTTATTTTACTTTTACATTTAGTCAATAAGCGAGAGACATTTAATTTCGTAAGGTCAACGATACTTGCACTCAACTTTACACCCAAATATTCAAAAGATTCCATAGATTTCAATACCCTGATTTCTAGGGGATTAGGTAGAGTTGCCTGATCGAGCGGTAGCAATACTAATTTGGCCCAGTTGATTTTATATCCCGAAATATCACTAAACTTATTTATTAGTTCCATGAGGTGAGACAACTGAAATGTTGGATTCTCCAAAAAGATTAAGTTATCATCTGCATACATACTTATCGTATTAGAGGTCCCCTTCATGCCAAAACCTTTAATCCTTTCATCTGATCTAATTTTAGCTGCCAGCAGTTCTATAAATAAAGCAAACAGTAAAGGGGAAAGGGGGCATCCCTGTCTTGTTCCTCTATGCAACTCTATTTGCTCAGACCATACCCCGTTAATGTAGACTCTAGCTTTGGGGTGATTATATAGAATCTGGACCCACTTAGTAAAGTATTGGCCCAGATTCATCCTATGCATTACTTTCCAGAGGTATTCCCACTCCACTCTGTCAAACACTTTCTCAGCGTCTAATTACAGGATGGAGCGGGAACCTCCCACCTCCCCCACCTGCATGTTCAAAAAAGCTCTACGTATGCTGGTTTGTACTAATCTCTTGGGTATAAACCCAGTCTGATTTTGGTGAATTAACCTATCAATGACTCCCTTTAATCTATTAGCAAATATTTTTGCGCAGATTTCATAGTATGTATTTAACAGAGAGATCAGGCAATACGATCTATATTGATGGTGAAACGTTCTTTCTTCTTTTGTTCTTTGTATGGTGCCCTTGCACCATGGTTACAGGGCTAGGCATAAAATAATCATTGTTTTTTTTATGTTTAATGTGTGCCCCTCAAAAGGTCACAAAAGACCATTTGAGTACTTAATAAATGTATAAAATAAGTTATGCTATACTTTTCCATTGTAGCTGGGGCTGTTGCACAGGGAAAATCTGCCCAATTGCAGTAACATCTGTCACTGTTATGCGATAAACAGTTAAAATCTGCATGCATCTCAATTTCCTAGCAGATTTTTTTCTGCAGCGTGTGTATAAGATTTGCCATAATCTCATCCACTTCACAGTAACTGTAATAAGCTGAAAATTTTGCACCACATATCCATATGGAAAATCCTTAACATGTAAACTTACCCTAAGCTGACCATAGACTTTAGATAGATGATGGCTGAAAACGCTAAGTCAACAGCTATTCCCCCCCAAGCCCCTTATAAATAGGTAGGCTCTGCTGAGAATTCCTGTTTTCTGAAAGGCACACAAGGGATCCTTTGTGCATGGCAGAAAAAATCACCACAATATATGCCAAATAAGTATTTCCCGCATGTTATTCTATGGCGTTGAGAAGTGTTAATCACTGTCAATGATGATGCGTTGCGGCTTTTCTGAAGCAGAATGTCTCCGTTCATTTCAGTGGGGAATAAAATCTGCAAAGAAAGATGCATCAAAATCCATCAAGAAAGCTGTATCCTAATCCACACATTTAAATCCACACCAGATTTTCCGTTGCATTTTTCTGCCACATGTTAGGCATCCTAAGCCACTGTCATACACCGGAAGCTGCTTATCTCTCCTGAAAACAAAAAGGATTTGGCATATTGAAACCCAACAGCCCGATTCATCTTCCACACATTTGCCACCAGAAGTATGTCACAATATGCCAATTCACATTAGACGGTGGATGACTTCACCGAAATTAGGGGTTCATTGGGCCTTAATCTAATGTGCATGGCCTACTTTAGTAAAGAACAGCTTGGAGAGGTGCTTTAGAGGGGTTTTCTGAGATTTTTATACTGATGACCTATCCTCTTAATAGGTCATCAATATCTAATGGGTGAGAGTCTGACACCTGGGACCCCGCCAATCAGCTGCTTGAGAAGGCAGCGGTGCCCCTGTGAGCACCATGGCCTTCTATCAACTTTTCCTAGGCCAGTGACAACACATTCATCAGTCAAGTGACCTAGTAGCAGCTCAGTCCCATTCAAGTGATGTATGGCGCTATGCTTGGTAAGCTGCATGCTTTCTCAAACAGCTGATCGGTGAGGGTCCCCACCAAGCAGACCCCCACCGATCAGATACTGATGACCTAACCAGAGGATAGGTCATTAGTATAAAAATCTTGGAAAAGCCTTAATTTAAGCACTGTATAAATAAATAGTGTATATAACAAGAAGAGGAAACTTTTATTACTAAGCATTCACTGATTAACAAAAAGTAACTAAAACTTTGGGGCACATTTGTTAACACTGGCGTTTTAGATGCCGGTCAAAATAAAGCCCCTGCGCTTGCGGAGGATCCGAAGAAGTTCTGAAGAGGCGGCTGCTTCTCCATAATGTCAACGCAGAGCCTTACATTTAGACCATTTTCTATGCCTAAAACAGGCATAGAAAATGATGAATGAGACAAGCCTACCGGAATGTTGCCGTCCCCGCCCACAATTTAGACCTGGTGTGAAGTTGCAGATTGTGGTGTAACTAACCATTGCACCACCATCTGTGCCTGAAATATGCCTAATATAGGCATATTTCAGTATAATAAATGACCCTCTTTGTCTGATCTTCACACAGGGTAGCAGAGCAGCTGCAAAAGGAAAAAATAAATCAAGAGTTAAATTGAAAAACTGCATGCTTTTTTTGTCAAGATTTGGCATAACACAATTTGTGGTATCCACAGGTAGAACTTGAGCATTTATCATGAATATATTAAAGGAGTTGTCTCAGTTCAGAAAATAGCATTTATTATGTAGATAAAGTTATTACAAGGCACTTACTAATGTGTTGTTATTATCCATATTGCTTCCTTTGCTGGCTGGATCCATTTTTCCATCACATTATACCCTGCTCGTTTCCATGGTTACGACTACCTTACAATCCAGCAGCGGTGGTGGTCGTGCTTGCACATTGCAGGAAAAAGCACCAGCCTATGTGCATTCCCACGGTCCCAGCCGCCAGTGAGGCCGATTCTTTTTCCTATATTATGCAAACACGACCACCGCTGATGGATTGCAGGGTGGTGATAACCATGGAAACGAGCAGTGTATAATGTGATGGAAAAATGAATCAAGCCAGCAAAGGAAGTAATATGGACAATGACAATACATTAGTAACTGGCTTGTATTAGCTTTCTGTACATGATAAAAGCCACTTACAACTTACAGAAGAAGTGAGACAACCCTTTCAAGCTAATTTTATTATTTCAATTATTTTAATATTTAGATTAGGTTTATTGTGCCTCAAGGTCAAGTTGCTTATTGTTTTATAGTATGTCCATTTGACTATCGGATTTGTGCACTAAGAAGACATATTTGATTTATTTACAGTCGTGTGGAAAGCCGTGGATGGAACAACGTGCTCCTGATGATGGATTGAAATAACAAACTCAGCTCTGCTACATAGTCAAAATTCATACCAATTACAGACATCACATAAATAAATATTACTAAATTATGGATGGGGAGTCAAACTGTAAAAAAGTACTGCAGAACAGTGAGAGAAAATGTGGAGTTTATATTCACTCAGACATTTTTCCTGCAATTTTCCTCTCATTTGAAGTACTCTGCAATTTGAAATCAGATACCCAGTATTACACATGTGACGAATGCACAAGACAACTTATCCTGACATCCAAATATCTACCTTTGCCAGAAATGTGCAAGTCAATTCGTGACAGGCCTACGCTTCATGTCATCCCCTCACATTCTTAACATTTACTGCTCTTTTGCCTGTTTGTTTCTTTGAAGAGCACAATTACAGGTAATAATATACTCCTCATAATAAGGTCTAGATACTGATGAAGCAACTCTTCACTTCACTTGATAAATTCGAATATCATAGATTTCAATAAATAAATAAATGATTGATGGAAAATCTAAAACCAGTTATTCTGTTGAGCAAAACAGATCATCTAATGACTAGTGATGAGCGGCAGGGACAATATTCGAATATTCGGAACAATATTTTGTAGAATATTCATTATTCTTGATTGCGAAAATCGGCAATGTAATATTCGCGTAAAGCGTGCGCAATAAAGGCGTGAGTCACTTTTGCTAAATTTTCAAAGCTGCTAGAAGTTTCCTGAGACTGGAGAAAATGGTTGGCACGGCAGAACATTAAAAATGGCTTTATATGCAGATAGAGTGCTCCAATATATTCGCAATTGCGCTAATTGGCAATTAATGATGCACATATTTTGGTGCAATACATGAAACTTCACATTTTAGCAGGTCTGACTACATATTACTGATTGGTTTTGTTGTGACATCACAGCACTATGTCTGTAGAATGTACAGTCGTGGCCAAAAGTTTTGAGAATTACATAAATATTGGAGATTGGAAAAGTTGCTGCTTAAGTTTTTATAATAGCAATTTGCATATACTCCAGAAAGTTATGAAGAGTGATCAGATGAATTGCATAGTCCTTTTTTGCCATGAAAATTTACTTAATCCCCAAAAAAACTTTCCACTGCATTTCATTGCTGTCATTAAAGGACCTGCTGAGATAATTTCAGTAATCGTCTTGTTAACTCAGGTGAGAATGTTGACGAGCACAAGGCTGGAGATCATTATGTCAGGCTGATTGGGTTAAAATGGCAGACTTGACATGTTAAAAGGAGGGTGATGCTTGAAATCATTGTTCTTCCATTGTTAACCATGGTGACCTGCAAAGAAACGCGTGCAGCAATCATTGCGTTGCATAAAAATGGCTTCACAGGCAAGGATATTGTGGCTACTAAGATTGCACCTCAATCAACAATTTATAGGATCATCAAGAACTTCAAGGAAAGAGGTTCAATTCTTGTTAAGAAGGCTTCAGGGCATCCAAGAAAGTCCAGCAAGCGCCAGGATCGTCTCCTAAAGAGTATTCAGCTGCGGGATCGGAGTGCCACCAGTGCAGAGCTTGCTCAGGAATGGCAGCAGGCAAGTGTGAGCGCATCTGCACGCACAGAGAGGTGAAGACTTTTGCAAGATGGCCTGGTGTCAAGAAGGGCAGCAAAGAAGCCACTTCTCTCAAAAAAAAACCCATCAGGGACAGATTGATCTTCTGCAGAAAGTATGGTGAATGGACTGCTGAGGACTGGGGCAAAGTCATATTCTCCGATGAAGCCTCTTTCCGATTGTTTGGGGCATCTGGAAAAAGGCTTGTCCGGAGAAGAAAAGGTGAGCGCTACCATCAGTCCTGTGTCATGCCAACAGTAAAGCATCCTGAGATCATTCATGTGTGGGGTTGCTTCTCATCCAAGGGAGTGGGCTCACTCACAATTTTGCCCAAAAACACAGCCATGAATAAAGAATGGTACCAAAACACCCTCCAACAGCAACTTCTTCCAACAATCCAACAACAGTTTGGTGAAGAACAATGCATTTTCCAGCACGATGGAGCACCGTGCCATAAGGCAAAAGTGATAACTAAGTGGCTCGGGGACCAAAACGTTGACATTTTGGGTCCATGGCCTGGAAACTCCCCAGATCTTAATCCCATTGAGAACTTGTGGTCAATCCTCAAGAGGCGGGTGGACAAACAAAAACCCACTAATTATGACAAACTCCAAGAAGTGATTATGAAAGAATGGGTTGCTATCAGTCAGGAATTGGCCCAGAAGTTGATTGAGAGCATGCCCAGTCGAATTGCAGAGGTCCTGAAAAAGAAGGGCCAACACTGAAAATACTGACTCTTTGCATAAATGTCATGTAATTGTCGATAAAAGCCTTTGAAACGTATGAAGTGCGTGTAATTATATTTCACTACATCACAGAAACAACTGAAACAAAGATCTAAAAGCAGTTTAGCAGCAAACTTTGTGAAAACTAATATTTGTGTCATTCTCAAAACTTTTGGCCACGACTGTATGTGTGGACAGCAGACCCTATCACACTAAGGCTACTTTCACACTAGCGCTTGATCGGATCCGTTCTGAACGGATCCGATCATATTAATGCAGACGGAGGCTCCGTTCAGTACGGATCCGTCTGCATTAATAACTTAGAAAAATTTCTAAGTGCGAAAGTAGCCTGAGCGGATCCGTTCAGACTTTCAATGTAAAGTCAATAGGGGACGGATCCGCTTGAAGATTGAGCCATATGGTGTCATCTTCAAGCGGATCCGTTCCCATTGACTTACATTGTAAGTCTGGACAGATCCGCACGCCTCCGCACGGCCAGGCGGACACCCGAACGCTGCAAGCAGCGTTCAGCTGTCCGCCTGGCCGTGCGGAGGCGAGCGGAGCGGAGGCTGAACGCCGCCAGACTGATGCAGTCTGAGCGGATCCGCATCCATTCAGACTGCATCAGGGCTGGACGGAAGCGTTCTGCTCCGCTCGTGAGCCCCTTCAAACGGAGCTCACGAGCGGACAGCAGAACGCTAGTGTGAAAGTAGCCTAACTAACACCCTCAAACAAAACAATAGCTGATCTTAATGGGACCAGCTAAAGAAAATACAGTGCAGCCTCATTTAAGAGTCTCAACACAGCAATCCAAAGTGCCAAGCTCCCTGGGAAATAGTAATATGCAAAATAACTGTGGAGCCCCAGTTATGGGTCTTCAACACAGAGAAAGCCAGATATCCTTCAAAGGAAGGAAAACCAAGCAAAGGGGTGTCTCCATTACAGAGATCACCAGATCCACCATATTAAGTGGCCCCTATGTCAAGATCCCACTCTTTTACAAGCTTTAAGGATGTGACGGGGAAGACCTAAGCCGGTTATCCATCCACAAACAGCTGTTTTGGGGTGTTGCCCCTCATCAGTGTGTCGTAGGATTCTGGCTAACCAGGAGCAATGCCTTGGAGACTACTCAAACAAAACAATAGCTGATCTTAAGAAGACCAGCTAAAGAAAACACGGTGGAGCCTCATTTAAGGGTCTCAGCACAGCAATCCAAAGTACAAAGCTCCCTGGGAAATAGTAATATGCAAAATAACTGTGGAGCCCCAGTTATGGGTCTTCAACACAGAGAAAGCCAGATATCCTTCAAAGGAAGGAAAACCAAGCAAAGGGGTGTCTCAATTACAGAGATCACCAGGGGCTCCACAACTACCTAACAACCTTTACTGGAACCTAACAGCTACACTATATCAGGATATAACCTACACTGACTATATCCTACTAACTATCTGTAATAAATATATATATATATATATATATACTGTCTAACTATCTAATATAATGAGTAGAAAGCACAGAGCACAGCAATGACACTGCTGTCTCTCTCAGAACTTTAAAAAAAAACCTGTAGAAAATGGCTGCAGGGGAGGTTCTTATATAGTAAAGGGGTAGGCCACTTTCCTATTGGTTGCTAGGGATGTTGCTAAGGCTACTTTCACACTAGGGTTCGGGTGTCCGCTCGTGCGCTCCGTTTGAAGGGGCTCACGAGCGGTCCCGAACGCATCCGTCTGGCCCCAATGCATTCTCAGTGGAGGCGGATCCACTGAGAATGCATCCGCCTGCCAGCGTTCAGCCTCCGCTCCGCTCAGTGAGCGGACACCTGAACGCTGCTTGCAGCGTTCGGGTGTCCGCCTGGCCGTGCAGAGGCGAGCGGATCCGTCCAGACTTACAATGTAAGTCAATGGGGACGGATCCGCTTGAAGATGACACCATATGGCTCAATCTTCAAGCGGATCCGTTCCCCATTGACTTTCAATGTAAAGTCTGAACGGATCCGCTCAGACAACTTTCACACTTAGAAAATTTTCTACGTTTTAATGCAGACGCATCCGTTCTGAACGGATGCGAACGTCTGCATTATCGGAGCGGATCCGTCTGATGAAACATCAGACGGATCCGCTCCGAACGCTAGTGTGGAAGTAGCCTAAGCTCAGACAAAGACATTGCAGCCTTCTCATTGCCCCACAAGAAAGAAGGGAGGTTACTGATGGAAAAAAATCTAGAATATTCGAAAATATGAATATATAGCACTATATTATAAATATTCGCAAATTCTCGAAGTGCCGATATTCGCGATGAATATTCGCTATTCGAATATTCTCGCCCAACATTACTAATGACATCATCACTTGTCAGGGGATGTGTCGCTTGCAAATAAAACCATCCAAGTCTGTAAAGTCTTCATACCACATATTGCATTATCTACAGTATATATTGTTAAATGTAGAGATGAGCGAAGTTATGAAAACTTTTATTCGGCTTCTTTGCCAAATTTCACAAATAAATTTGCTTTGTGATGGGTTACTTTGTCACGAAGCACATTTCTTTCTAAGTAGCAGATGCAATGATGAAAAACGGTGATTGCGTCACACCCATTGAACCCCTCAGATGCCGCGTTTATTGCTGATCGCGGCATCTGATGTAAGAATGGAGGCCTTCAGGGGTTAAAATAATAATAATACCTCATCCATTTGAGTGTGAAGAGGCCTCTATGACCATCTTGACTGAAGATTCCCTGCGAAATCTCGAGATTTCATGCGGGATCTTCATTCAAGATGGTCATAGAGGCCTCTTCACACTCAAATGGATGAAGTAAGTATTATAAAAAACATATGTAAAAATGAAATTGCTACATTATCAAAGCCAAAAGTAGATGTGCCTTCAAGGGACTAAGATTGAAGTCCAACGACAGCACCAGAAAAAGTGTCTGTGCAGTAAGCAGTACTGTAACTTTAGTGATCCCTGTATCAGTCATGCCATATAAATGTGGACTTCGATCCGAATTTCAGGAAAAATTCAATTCACTGCTAAGCTGAATTTCCTCGTTCATCGTGGTAACGAATAATTTTTTCCTTAAAAAACAAAACAAAAAAAAAACAACATATTCACCTCATCCATTTACTCACAGAGAGGCCATTGTGGCCATTTTGATTGAAGATACCGTGTGAAATCTCATGCAGGCTGACGTGTGAAGTCACCATGCCCGGCCAGGACGATGACGTCATCAGGTCACCGTGCAAGCTTTTGGGCGGTGTCTTCAATCAAGATGGCTGCGAAGGCCTCTTCATGAGCAAATGGATAAGGTTGTCACGAACCGGCGGGTGTGAACCCCCTGTGCCACGTGTCCTATCTCCTCTAAGGGCGTTTTCTATGTAAACCCCTGAATCTTCACAATACCCCTGATGATGGGCATAGCCTTTCCCGAGGGGAACACCAGGTCGCTACCTCTTGAGGAGGATAGGCACACGAGGCAGCTGGTAAAGTACCTGAGAAAGGTACCAGAGGTGCAGGACCGAAGGATGAGGCAGAGGCTGTCACTGCTGGCCCTGGGAGAGATCTTAGAAGTTCAGATAGACGGAAGACTCAGGAGTCTATCTGACAGATCTCTCTTGTTTTCATTGTTGCTGACAGGTTTCCAACCCTTTGCAGATGCTGCTCATTATCAGTCAGGTGGTTCTTTATATGTTCCGCCTCTCATTTGTTTCCCTGCGGCTGATAGTTCTTCTGTGGAGTGCTCTGCTTGTGTGGTGGTTCTCCTGTCCCAGTTACATCTCAAGCTAAGTCCTTTTTCCTTTTCTTGGTGTGTCTGTTCTGACTAGGCCTCAGGGAGACACTAGCTCCTTCAGTTTGGAAGGAGCAGATTGCCTCTTTCCCTGTTCCCTAGGCTGAGGGTTTTTTGCAGTGTTGCAGCAGTCTCAGGTTCCTGTGCATGTGCATTTCTACCATTGAGATTTGCACATGTTAGCAGCTTAGGGAGAGTATCAGGGATTGCTAGGAGGTGACCTCTTCTTTCCCTAGGTTTGGGGCCTAGTCTGTTGTTGCTTAGTTGTGGTTCCCTTTGGTTGTCTTTCATTCCCCGTACTTCCCGAGACATTATCAGCCGCCAAATACCATTACAGTTTCCCCTGCTCTGTGTTGTCATGGATCCTGTCTTTGCACTAGTGGATCGCATGCATGGGTTGTCGCTGGAGGTAACAGACCTCCGTGAATCTGTTGCAAGGTGTCAGGCATCTGTCTCCGCCAGTGGGGTCCAGACCTGCTCTGAACTTAAGATCGCCCGCCCGGACCGATTTGCTGGATGAAGTGACAACTTCATTTGGTTCAGGGAGGCTTGTAAACATTATTTTCGCTTACGCCCTCACTCCTCTGGTGACGAGAGTCAAAAGGAGGGGATCGTTATTTCTTTATTGAAAGGACTTATTTATGACGACGCAGACAGAGTTTCTCTGGCTGAATCTATGTTGTGCGGCTTGCAACAGGGAAATAGGTCTGCTGCATCCTATTGCTCTGAATTCAGGAGGTGGGCAACTGATTCTGAGTGGAATGACCCTGCTCTCCGGAGTCAGTTCTGTCAGGGGCTATCTGAGAGACTAAAAGATGCCTTGGCACTCTATGAAAATCCTGTTTCATTAGAAGCTGCTATGTCCCTTGTGGTACGAATCGATAGACGTCTGAGGGAAAGGTGCAAGACTCCATTCTCTCGGGATGTATTACCTGAAGGGAGGTTTGTCCCCTCTGACACTCTGGGTACTGAGACACCTGAGCCCATGTTTGGAGATAAACTATGCAATTGGGACGGGTCTCTCCAGACCCTGGTAATAAAAACTTCAGGGTTAGAAAGAAACTTTGTTTTTTTTGTGGTAAAGAGGGTCCGTTTGTTAATGTTTGTCCCTATGTAAAATATCAAGGCAAGAATAAAAAATAAAAAAAAGGAGTTACCAATAAGTTTTGTTCTCTAACTCTTGGCAGAGTAGTTGGGGAATCTGAGAACATGCTCTTGTCTTTTACCAGTAGTACCCCTTTTCTCCTGCCTGCCAGGGTGGTGCTAGATTCCAAAAATATTGATGTAGAGGTATTTTTGGACGGCAGGGCAGGGGTTAACCTTGTGGATTACCAGTTTGTCCTGATGCATGGTTTTAAATCTAACGCACTGGACAAAGAGATCTAGTGTTCGCTATTGATTCTGCTCCCCTTTCTCAAAAATCTTTGACTCACATGGTGCAGGATGGGGAATTTTCATTTTCAGGGTATTTATTGTTTTATAATGAAGGGTCTGCCAACTCCTCTGGTGCTGGGGTTGCAATGGTTGACCAAACATATTCCTATCATTGATTGGCAAGCGAGACAGATCAAGGGCTGGAGTGATTTCTGTATGGATAACTCATCACAGATCTTGCTGGGATATCCACTAAGATGTTACCCCCGTTTCTCTCAGATTTTTCTGATGTGTTCACTGAGAGTGTGGATCAGGAGTTGCCTCCTCATAGAGAATATGATTGCCCTGTCAATGTGATTCCAGGAGCTAAGTTGCCAAAGTCTCGGTTGTATAACCTTTCTGAACCCGAAAGAGTTGCTATGTGAAAGTATATTACAGAGAGTTTCGCAAAGGGACACATCATACAATCTAAGTCTCCTATGGCAGCAGGGTTCTTTTTTGTAAAGAAAAAAGATGGAAAATTGAGACCGTGTCTAGATTTCCGAGAGTTGAATCGCATCACTATCCGTGATCCTTATCCCCTGATCCCAGATCTGTTCAACCAGATTGTTGGAGCTAAGGTGTTTTCTAAATTAGACCTAAGAGGGGCATATAATCTGGTTAATCTGGTATCTGACAGATCTCTGTTTTCATTGTTGCTGACAGGTTTCCACCCCTTCGCAGATGCTGCTCATTATCAGTCAGGTGGCTCTTTATATGTTCCGCCTCTCACTTCTTTCCCTGCAGCTGATAGTTCTTCTGTGGAGTGCTCTGCATGTGCGGTGGTTCTCCTTTTCCATTTACATCTCAAGCTAAGTCCTTTTCCCTTTTCTTGGTGTGTCTGTTCTGACTAGGCCTCAGGGAGACACTAGCTCCTTCAGTTTGGAAGGAGCCGGTTGCCTCTAACCCTGTTCCCTAAGCTGAGGGTTTAGTGCAGTGTTGCAGCAGTCTCAGGTTCCTGTGCAAGTCTATCTTTGAGATTTGCACATGTTGTTAGCAGCTTAGGGAGAGTATCAGGGATTGCTAGGAGGTGACCTCTTCTTTCACTAGGTTTTGGGCCTAGTCTGTAGTTGTTTAGTTGTGGTTCCCTTTTGTTGTATTTCCTTTCCCGTACTTCCCATGACAGAGGCATAGTCAGCCAGGCAAAAGGTCAGGGCAGGTGGCACAGGTACAGGTCAGGCAATCCGGATCGGCAACAGGAAAGTCAAGGCAAGCAGATAGGGATCTAGCAGGTAGCAGAGTCCAGGAATACAGATACAAGTCAGGAACACTAGCAGAAAATAGGAATCTTAGCAGGACACAAGGACCTTGACACTGAGGCATCTGGGAAGGGGGCTGAGCCACTTATATATGCGCAGGAGGGCTAGGATAGGTCAGCAAAGTCACATGACCTAACCCATAAGGCCCAGGAAGTGACATGCGTCGGCCCTTAAGGAAGTGCTGCAGGAAACAAGCAGCAAGCATGCTATGGCCAGGGCTGAGAGCAAGCTGTGTAGTTGATCCCATAACAACAACACCCACACAGACAGAGCCCAGGACTGCAGCGGTAAATGGGAAGCACCGGCCGCAGATCACCACTGAACATGGCGCCCAAGACCATGGCAGTAAGCAGGGGAACAGCGGCGCACAGCAGCTGCTGTTACAAAGATGAGAAATCAGATTAACCCCTGAAATGCCTTAATTTTAATCGCAGATCCCACAATCAGCGATAAACGCGGCATCCAAGGGGTTTAACCTCTTAAGGACACATGACGTACCGGTACGTCATGATGTCCTGGTACTTAAGGACACATGACGTACCGGTACGTCATGAATGGTTCCGATCACTGCCGCTCGGCCGGCGGTGATCGGAACCCGGTGCCTGCTCAAATCATCGAGCAGGCACCTGGGGCAAATGCGTCGGGGGGTCCTGTGACCCCCCCATGTCGGCGATCGCAGAAAACCGCAGGTCAATTCAGACCTGCGGTTTTCTGCGTTTCCGGGATATTCGGGTCTCTGAAGACCCGATAACCCGGAACAGGATGGTGATGGTGGTGTGATTTCACTCCACCAATCACCATCCAGCGATCCTGAGTGGTGATGGTGACATCACCACTCAGGATCGCTTTCTGATTGGTCTGTGGGCGGTCCGGCGGCAAATTCAAAAGAGGCAGGCGCTCCTCTCCTCCTCCTTTTGTGTTCCGGAGCCGGAGGAGAGAGGAGCTGCCTGCACGTGTGTCTGCCAGCACCCCCAGGACTCGATCTGTGCCCCCAGGACCCGATCTGTGCCCCCAGGACCCGATCTGTGCCCCAGCACCCCCCATCAGGTACATAGGGACAGCACAGGGAAAGTTTGGTTTAGGCAGGGGAAAAAAAGGGAAAGTTAGTTTGTGAACTTTTATTGCATCACCCAAAGTTAGGGTGTCTGGGGTCCACAGCACAGCTGTGTGACCCTAGACCCCCCAGGGGTGCTGCCACTTCCCATTGCGTTCAAGGGGAGACTCATTTTCCGCCAGTATGTGCTCTCCAAGCGGGCGAGGTATGGCGTAAAGCTATACAAAATTTGTGAGAGTACCTCAGGGTACACTTACAAATTTCGTATATACGAGGGGCGAGATTCCCGGATTCAACCACCAGAATGTCCCCCCACTCTGGGTGTTACCGGGAAACTTGTGTGGGACCTTATGTACCCACTGCTGGATAAGGGTTACCACCTGTACGTGGATAACTTTTATACCAGTATCCCCTTGTTCCAGTCTCTTGCCGCCAGATCCACGTTCGCTTGTGGGACCGTGCGGAAAAATCAACGCGGCCTCCCTGCCCTCCCCCTCCAGGTACCTATCCCCAGGGGTGAGACCCGTGCCCTTACCACTGGAAACCTGTTGCTGGTCAGGTATAAGGACAAGAGGGATGTCCTTATGCTGTCCACAATTCATGGTAACGGCATCACCCCTGTCCCTGTGCGAGGTACCGCGGCAACGGTCCTCAAGCCCGATTGTATCGTCGCCTACAATCGGTATATGGGAGGAGTTGATCTCTCGGATCAAGTCCTCAAGCCATATAACGCCATGCGCAAAACCCGGACATGGTACAAAAAAGTTGCGGTCTACTTGGTGCAGGTTGCTATGTACAACTCTTTTGTACTATCCCGAAGCGCTGGCAGCACAGGGACATTCCTGCAGTTCTATGAGGCAGTCCTCATGGCCCTGATCTTTTCGGACCGGGAAAGAGCAGGCCGGAGTACCTCGGGAACTGTAGGTGCCCGGATCGTCCCTGGCCAACACTTTCCAGGTGTGGTCCCCCATACTGGAAAGAAGGGACGAACCCAAAAAAGGTGCAGAGTGTGTCACAGGAGGGGGATACGGAAGGACACCACTACTCAATGTGACACGTGCCCCGATCATCCGGGCCTCTGCATTATTGGTTGCTTCAGGGAGTATCACACTTCCATGGAGTACTAAATTTATATCCCAATTTAGCACTGACATCAGAAAAAAAAACTGGTTCTCAGACTTGAGACACCCAAAAAAACGAAAATAATTTATTAAAAGTAGACATATTAGGTATTGCCGCGTCGGTAATAATCTCCTCTATAAAAATACCCCATGACCTAACCCCCCAGATTAACACGGTCAAGAAAAAAAAAAAAAAAAGGTGCAAAAAAGATTTTTTTTTGTCACCTTACATAACAAAAAGTTTAATAGCAAGCGATCATAAAGTCATATAGCCCCCAAAATAGTGCCAATAAAACCGTCCGCTCGTCCCGCAAAAAATGAGCCCCCACATAAGATAATCAGATAAAAAAAAAAAAAGAAAATGACACCTAGACTTTAGAGATACAAAATGTTTTTTTTTGTATCAATAAGGATAATATAGTCTAAAACCTAAAAAAATGTAAAAAAAGTAGACTTATTAGGTATCGCCGCGTTCGTAAGAATCTCCTCGATAACAATACCCCATGATCCAACCCCCCAGATTAACACGGTCAAAAAAAAAAAAAAAAAGTGCAAAAAACGATTATTTTTTGTCACCAAACATAACAAAAAATTTAATAGCAAGCGATAAAAAAGTCATATAGCCCCCAAAATAGTGACAAAAAAAACGTACGCTCGTCCCGCAAAAAATGAGCCCCCACATAAGATAATCGGATAAAAAATAAATAAAAAAATGACATCTAGACTTTAGAGATCCAAAAATTTTCTTTTTGTATCAAAAAGGATAATATAGTCAAAAACCTAAATAATTGTAAAAAAAAAGTAGACTTATTAGGTAACGCCGCGTCCGTAAGAATCTCCTCTATAAAAATATCCCATGACCTAACCCCCCAGATTAACACGGTTAAAAAAAATAAAAAAAATGGTGCCAAAAACGCAATTTTTGGCACTTTTCCATTTCAATCCGTTTTTTCCGGTAACAAAACGAGGGTTAACAACCAAACAAAAGTTTAAATTTATTACCCTGATACTGCAGTTTACAGAAATGCCACATTTGTGGTCGTAAACTGCTGTATCAGTAAAAGGGAGGCCGCAAAAGGAAAGGACCGACATGGTTTCTGGAAGGCCGATTTTGATGGCCTTTTTTATTGACACCATGTCCCTTTTGAAGCCCCCCTGATGCCCCCCTAGAGTAAAAACTCCCTAAAAGTGACCCCATCTAAGAAACTACACCCCTCAAGGTATTTAAAACTGATTTTACAAACTTTATTAACCCTTTAGGTGTTTCTCAACAGTTAATGGCAAATGGAGATGAAATTTCAGAATTTCAATTTTTGGTAACCTTGCCTCACAAAAATGTAATATAGAGCAACCAAAAATCATATGTACCCTAAAAATAGTCCCCCAAAAAATGCCACCTTATCCCCTGGTTTCCAAAATGGGGTCACTTTTAGGGAGTTTCGACTCCAGGGGTGCATCAGGGGGGTTGAAACAGGACACGGTGTAAATAAACCGATCCATAAAAATCAGCCCTCCAAAAACCAAACGGCGCACCTTTCACTCTACGCCCCGCTGTGTGGCCGTACAGTAGTTTACGGCCACATATTAGGTGTTTCTGTAAACTAAAGAGTCAGGGCAATAAAGATACAGTCTTGTTTGGCTGTTAACCCTTGCTTTGTTAGTGGAAAAAATGGGTTAAAATGGAAAATTTGGCAAAAAAATGAAATTTTCAAATTTCATCCCCATTTGCCAATAACTCTTGTGCAACACCTAAAGGGTTAACGACGTATGTAAAATCAGTTTTGAATACCTTGAGGGGTGTAGTTTCTTAGATGGGGTCACTTTTAGGGAGTTTCTACTCCAGGGGGGCATCAGGGGGGTTGAAACAGGACACGGTGTAAATAAACCGATCCATAAAAATCAGCCCTCCAAAAACCAAACGGCGCACCTTTCACTCTACGCCCCGCTGTGTGGCCTTACAGTAGTTTACGGCCACATATTGGGTGTTTCTGTAAACGGCAGAGTCAGGGCAATAAAGATACAGTCTTGTTTGGTTGTTAACCCTTGCTTTGTTAGTGGAAAAAATGGGTTAAAATGGAAAATTTGGCAAAAAAATGAAATTTTCAAATTTCATCCCTATTTGCCAATAACTCTTGTGCAACACCTAAAGGGTTAACGACGTATGTAAAATCAGTTTTGAATACCTTGAGGGGTGTACTTTCTTAGATGGGGTCACTTTTAGGGAGTTTCTACTCCAGGGGGGCATCAGGGGGGTTGAAACAGGACACGGTGTAAATAAACCGATCCATAAAAATCAGCCCTCCAAAAACCAAACGGCGCACCTTTCACTCTACGCCCCGCTGTGTGGCCGTACAGTAGTTTACGGCCACATATTGGGTGTTTCTGTAAACGGCAGAGTCAGGGCAATAAAGATACAGTCTTGTTTGGCTGTTAACCCTTGCTTTGTTAGTGGAAAAAATGGGTTAAAATGGAAAATTTGGCAAAAAAATGAAATTTTCAAATTTCATCCCTATTTGCCAATAACTCTTGTGCAACACCTAAAGGGTTAACGACGTATGTAAAATCAGTTTTGAATACCTTGAGGGGTGTACTTTCTTAGATGGGGTCACTTTTAGGGAGTTTCTACTCCAGGGGGGCATCAGGGGGGTTGAAACAGGACACGGTGTAAATAAACCGGTCCATAAAAATCAGCCCTCCAAAAACCAAACGGCGCACCTTTCACTCTACGCCCCGCTGTGTGGCCGTACAGTAGTTTACGGCCACATATTGGGTGTTTCTGTAAACGGCAGAGTCAGGGCAATAAAGATACAGTCTTGTTTGGCTGTTAACCCTTGCTTTGTTAGTGGAAAAAATGGGTTAAAATGGAAAATTAGACAAAAAAATGAAATTCTCAAATTTCATCCCCATTTGCCAATAACTCTTCTGCAACACCTAAAGGGTTAACGACGTATGTAAAATCAGTTTTGAATACCTTGAGGGGTGTAGTTTCTTAGATGGGGTCACTTTTAGGGAGTTTCTACTCTAGGGGTGCATCAGGGGGCTTCAAATGGGACATGGTGTAAATAAACCAGTCCATAAAAATCAGCCCTCCAAAAACCAAACGGCGCACCTTTCACTCTACGCCCCGCTGTGTGGCCGTACAGTAGTTTACGGCCACATATTGGGTGTTTCTGTAAACGGCAGAGTCAGGGCAATAAAGATACAGTCTTGTTTGGCTGTTAACCCTTGCTTTGTTAGTGGAAAAAATGGGTTAAAATGGAAAATTAGCCAAAAAAATGAAATTCTCAAATTTCATCCCCATTTGCCAATAACTCTTGTGCAACACCTAAAGGGTTAACGACGTATGTAAAATCAGTTTTGAATACCTTGAGGGGGGTAGTTTCTTAGATGGGGTCACTTTTAGGGAGTTTCTACTCTAGGGGTGCATCAGGGGGCTTCAAATGGGACATGGTGTAAATAAACCAGTCCATAAAAATCAGCCCTCCAAAAACCAAACGGCGCACCTTTCACTCTACGCCCCGCTGTGTGGCCGTACAGTAGTTTACGGCCACATATTGGGTGTTTCTGTAAACGGCAGAGTCAGGGCAATAAAGATACAGTCTTGTTTGGCTGTTAACCCTTGCTTTGTTAGTGGAAAAAATGGGTTAAAATGGAAAATTAGACAAAAAAATGAAATTCACAAATTTCATCCCCATTTGCCAATAACTCTTGTGCAACACCTAAAGGGTTAACGACGTATGTAAAATCAGTTTTGAATACCTTGAGGAGTGTAGTTTCTTAGATTGGGTCATTTTTGGGTGGTTTCTATTATGTAAGCCTCGCAAAGTGACTTCAGACCTGAACTGGTCCCTAAAAATTTAGTTTTTGTAAATTTCTGAAAAATTTCAAGATTTGCTTCTAAACTGATAAGCCTTATAACATCCCCAAAAAATAAAATATCATCCCCAAAACAATTCAAACATGAAGTAGACATATGGGGAATGTAAAGTCATCACAATTTTTGGGGGTATTACTATGTATTACAGAAGTAGAGAAACTGAAACTTTGAAATTTGCTAAATTTTTCCAAATTTTTGTTAAATTAGGTATTTTTTGGTGCAAAAAAAAATTATTTTTTGACTTCATTTTACCAGTGTCATGAAGTACAATATGTGACGAAAAAACAATCTCAGAACGGCCTGGATAAGTCAAAGCGTTTTAAAGTTATCAGCACTTAAAGGGACTCTGGTCAGATTTGCAAAAAATGGCCTGGTCCTAAGGTGTAAAAAGGCTGT
The DNA here is from genome assembly GCF_905171765.1 of Bufo bufo. Classification (NCBI taxonomy): domain Eukaryota; kingdom Metazoa; phylum Chordata; class Amphibia; order Anura; family Bufonidae; genus Bufo; species Bufo bufo. The sequence continues at coordinate 244,560,797 of NC_053394.1, read as the reverse complement.
GTCCTTAAGGGGTTAATGAAAGCTGGCGGCGCGATCGCCTTTCCCTATTATTGAACTCGCTACATACAAAGAAATGCGCTTCATGACAAAGTAATTCTCTATGAATCAAATTTCTTTGTGAAATTCGACAAAGCAGCCAAAACACATTTTTCATAACTTTGCTCATCACTAACAATAAGCAAGCAATTTACAATAAATTTTGTAATGAATAATAGAAAATAGCTATAGCTAGCATACCTACACAGTTATTAACCACATAGTGACTGTCTCTACCAGCGTTTGCCAGGTCAGATTCCACCCTTAAAGTGGTCTTGCTATTTCTCTGAAAGAATATCATAGTTACATAGTTAAAGAGGACCTTTCACCGATTATGACAATGTGAACTAAGTATACAGACATGTAGAGCGGCACCCGGGGATCTCACTGCACTTACTATTATCCCTGGGCGTCGCTCCGTTCTCCCGTTATGCCCTCCGGTATCTTCGCTCAGTAAGTTATAGTAGGTGGAGATTTCAGTCACTAAGTTATGGTAGGCGTAATCTGCCCTTGTTCTGCTGTAGCGCTGGCCAATCGCAGCACAGAGCTCACAGCCTGGGAGGTTATTTTCTCCCAGGCTGTGAGCTCTGCAATGCGATTGGCCAGCGCTACAGCAGAACAAGGGCAGACTCCGCCTACCATAACTTAGTGACCGAAGATACCGGAGGGCATAGCGGGAGAACGGAGCGGCGCCCAGGGACAATAGTAAGTGCAGTGAGATCCCCGGGTGCCGCTCTACATGTCTGTATAGTTAGTTCACATTGTCATAATCGGTGAACGATCCTCTTTAATATGGTTGAAAAAAGACATACGTCCATCAAGTTCAACCAAGGGATAGGTGGAGATGCGAATCCCAAAAGGAATCGAGACTCAGATTTCTACATGTTTTCATAAGCAAACCAATGATATTTAGTGTGAGGGACTGGACAAAGCAGCGGTGCCCTTAATAGAGTAGGTTCAGTCTCCTTAATGACAAAGTAAGCAGTAGATGCGGGAACCGCGCTATGTATTGGTGGTTTATGAAAGTCGTTAGAACAAAAACGATGGGGAACTGGGTTCACATCCAGCTTTCGGAAGTAACAGTCACAGGTACGTCATTCACATACAGGAAAGCTGCTATACACCTCCAGCCGGTCATCAGATCCCGCCTTCAGCCACCGACCGCTGAATCCAACACCGGGGGGTCAAATATACCTTCACAAAAAGGACAGAGAGATGGTGCAATACCCTCAATATTCAAAGGTAGTAAAGGTTTTATTGTACTCACAGATTCCAAAATTTTTCACATGCACATAAGAATGCCCGACCCGGGTTTCGCAGTTAGCTTCTTCAGAGGCTGCGAAAGAAGCCCCTGAAGAAGCTAACTGCGAAACCCGGGTCGGGCATTCTTATGTGCATGTGAAATTTTTTGGAATCTGTGAGTACAATAAAACCTTTGCTACCTTTGAATATTGAGGGTATTGCACCATCTCTCTGTCCTTTTTGTGAAGGTAATTTTGACCCGGTGTTGGATTCAGCGGTCGGTGGCTCAAGGCGGGATCTGATGACCGGCTGGAGGTGTATAGCAGCTTTCCTGTATGTGAATGACGTACCTGTGACTGTTACTTCCGAAAGCTGGATGTGAACCCAGTTCCCCATCTTTTACGGGTTTTTGTTCTAACGACTTTCATAAACCACCAATACATAGCGCGGTTCCCGCATCTACTGTTTACTATGTTTTCATAAGCATTATTGTTTTTTAATTTTAAGAATTCATCTAAACCCTTATTGAAACTGTCTACTGTTCCTACTGTGACCACGTCGTGAGGAAGTCTATTCCACAGCTTCACAGTTCTTACAGTAAAGAAGTTTTGACTCTTCCTGAGACTGAACTTTTTCCTCTCCAATAGTAGGCAGCATCCCCTTGTCTTTTGAGCGCATTTTACATGAAACAGCTTTTCACCGTATTTTTTGTATGGCCCATTATCATTAGATATTAACTGATTTGACAACACTCCTGGGTTACATAAGAGGAAGGTATGCATCCTGAGGATAGGATTACTTAAACTAAGGATAGGACATCAATATAAGATGGATGGGAGCATTGCTTCTATCTTTAAAATTAAATATGTGTCCTCTAATTTGCAGCACTGTTTGTACCATTAAGGCAATGTTCACATCTCCAGTGAACACTTCCAGAAGCATGACAAAATTTACAGGATCCGGCATTGCCACAGATTTTGGTCCTCCAACAGCTGGTATTTGAGCCAGTTTAGGCAGCAGGAACTGCTTGCCGGTGATGTGAATGTGGTCTTACTTCATTGGGATGGTGCATTTGTGATTACTAGTGTTGATCGAGCACCAAAGTGCTCTTGTGCTCGAGTAGAACACTTTGCGATTCTCAGGTGCTCGAGCACAATAGAAGTCAATGGGAGAACCCCATGCACCCCCTGATATTGAAGAGAGGAGGGTGTCGGGACTCTAGTTCGACTTAGGAGTCCCTGCTTTGACTTCATATATAGCTATGTCCATATATGGAGTCAGTGCTTGGGGACACCCCAGTGTATTTAAATCTAATTTAGCCTATATTGCAAAAAAGTTTCTGCCAAGATTCAAACTCACAACCTTCTGTATTAGAGGCAATGCACTTAACCACTCAGCTATAATAGCTGCATATGAGACTTCTACTGTACCGTATTTCTACTGAGACCTATATAGTAGAAGTCTCATATATATATATATATATATATATATATATTTTTTTTTTTTTATCGACTGGCTATGCAGCTATATAGCGTATTGGTTAAAGTTCTGGGCTATGATGCAGAAGCTATGAGTTCAAATTCTGTTAGAAACTTTTTCAGAAATAGAGGTTAAATTAGATTTTGATATTTTATATATTTTTTAATAATTGTAAAAAATGTATGACACAAAATAAATGTGTAATATAAAAAAAAAAACTATATATATACAGTACAGACCAAAAGTTTTGATACACCTTTTCATTCAAAGAGTTTTCTTTATTTTCATGACTATGAAGGCATCAAAACTATGAATTAACACATGTGGAATTATATACATAACAAACAAGTGTGAAACAACTGAAAATATGTAATATTCTAGGTTCTTCAAAGTAGCCACCTTTTGCTTGGATTACTGCTTTGCACACTCTTGGCATTCTCTTGATGAGCTTCAAGAGGTAGTCCCCTGAAATGGTCTTCCAACAGTCTTGAAGGAGTTCCAAGAGATGTTTAGCACTTGTTGACCCTTTTGCCTTCACTCTGCGGTCCAGCTCACCCCAAACCTTCTCGATTGGGTTCAGGTCCGGTGACTGTGGAGGCCAGGTCATCTGGCGCAGCACCCCATCACTCTCCTTCATGGTCAAATAGCCCTTACTTTCAAAGTTTTCCCAATTTTTCGGCTAACTGACTGACCTTCATTTCTTAAAGTAATGATGGCCACTCGTTTTTCTTTACTTAGCTGTTTTTTTCTTGCCATAATACAAATTCTAACAGTCTATTCAGTAGGACTATCAGCTGTGTATCCACCTGACTTCTCCTCAACGCAACTGATGGTCCCAACCCCATTTATAAGGCAAGAAATCCCACTTATTAAACCTGACAGGGCACACCTGTGAAGTGAAAACCATTTCAGGGGACTACCTCTTGAAGCTCATCAAGAGAATGCCAAGAGTGTGCAAAGTAGTAATCAAAGCAAAAGGTGGCTACTTTGAAGAACCTAGAATATGACATATTTTCAGTTGTTTCACACTTGTTTGTTATGTATATAATTCCACATGTGTTAATTCATAGTTTTGATGCCTTCAGTGTGAATCTACAATTTTCATAGTCATGAAAATAACGAAAACTCTTGAATGAGAAGGTGTGTCCAAACTTTTGGTCTGTACTGTATATACAGTGGGATGCGAAAGTTTGGGCAACCTTGTTAATCGTCATGATTTTCCTGTATAAATCGTTGGTTGTTACGATAAAAAATGTCAGTTAAATATATCATATAAGAGACACACACAGTGATATTTGAGAAGTGAAATGAAGTTTATTCGATTTACAGAAAGTGTGCTATAATTGTTTAAACAAAATTAGGCAGGTGCATAAATTTGGGCACTGTTGTCATTTTATTGATTCCAAAACCTTTAGAACTAATTATTGGAACTCAAATTGGCTTGGTAAGCTCAGTGACCCCTAACCTACATACACAGGTGAATACAATTATTAGAAAGAGTATTTAAGGGGGTCAATTGTAAGTTTCCCTCCTTTTTTAATTTTCTCTGAAGAGTAGCAACATGGGGGTCTCTAAACAACTCTCAAATGACCTGAAGACAAAGATTGTTCACCATCATGGTTTAGGGGAAGGATACAGAAAGCTGTCTCAGAGATTTCAGCTGTCTGTTTCCACAGTTAGGAACATATTGAGGAAATTGAAGACCACAGGCTCAGTTCAAGTTAAGGCTCGAAGTGGCAGACCAAGAAAAATCTCGGATAGACAGAAGCGACGAATGGTGAGAACAGTCAGAGTCAACCCACAGACCAGCACCAAAGACCTACAACATAATCTTGCTGCAGATGGAGTCACTGTGCATCGTTCAACCATTCGGCGCACTTTACACAAGGAGATGCTGTATGCGAGAGTGATGCAGAGGAAGCCTTTTTTCCGCCCACAGCACAAAAAGTGCTGCTTGAGGTGGGCTAAAGCACATTTGGACAAGCCAGCTTCATCTTGGAATAAGGTGCTGTGGACTGATGAAACTAAAATTGAGTTATTTGGCCATAACAAGGGGCGTTATGCATGGAGGAAAAAGAACACAGCATTCCAAGAAAAACACCTGCTACCTACAGTAAAATATGGTGGTGGTTCCATCATGCTGTGGGGCTGTGTGGCCAGTGCAGGGACTGGGAATCTTGTCAAAGTTGAGGGACGCATGGATTCCACTCAGTATCAGCAGATTCTGGAGACCAATGTCCAGGAATCAGTGACAAAGCTGAAGCTGCGCCGGGGCTGGATCTTTCAACAAGACAACGACCCTAAACACTGCTCAAAATCCACTAAGGCATTTATGCAGAGGAACAAGTACAATGTTCTGGAATGGCCATCTCAGTCCCCAGACCTGAATATAATTGAAAATCTGTGGTGTGACTTAAAGAGAGCTGTCCATGCTCGGAAGCCATCAAACCTGAATGAACTAAAGATGTTTTGTAAAGAGGAATGGTCCAAAATACTTTCAACCAGAATCCAGACTCTAATTGGAACCTACAGGTAGCTTTTAGAGGCTGTAATTTCTTCAAAAGGAGGATCTACTAAATATTGATTTCATTTATTTTTTGTGGTGCCCAAATTTATGCACCTGCCTAATTTTGTTTAAACAATTATAGCACAATTTCTGTAAATCCAATAAACTTAATTTCACTTCTCAAATATCACTGTGTGTGTCTCCTATATGATATATTTAACTTTTTTATTGTAACAACCAACGATTTATACAGGAAAATCATGACGATTAACAAGGTTGCCCAAACTTTCGCATCCCACTTGTATATATATATATATATATATACACAGTCATGGCCAAAAGTTTTGAGAATTACATAAATATTGGAAATTGGAAAAGTTGCTGCTTAAGTTTTTATAATAGCAATTTGCATATAATCCAGAATGTTATGAAGAGTGATCAGATGAATTGCATAGTCCTTCTTTGCATGAAAATTAACTTAATCCCCAAAAAAACTTTCCACTGCATTTCATTGCTGTCATTAAAGGACCTGCTGAGATCATTCGTCTTGTTAACTCAGGTGAGAATGTTGACGAGCACAAGGCTGGAGATCATTATGTCAGGCTGATTGGGTTCAAATGGCAGACTTGACATGTTAAAAGGAGGGTGATGCTTGAAATCATTGTTCTTCCATTGTTAACCATGGTGACCTGCAAAGAAACGCGTGCAGCCATCATTGTGTTGCATAAAAATGGCTTCACAGGCAAGGATATTGTGGCTACTAAGATTGCACCTCAATCAACAATTTAAAGGATCATCAAGAACTTCAAGGAAAGAGGTTCAATTCTTGTTAAGAAGGCTTCAGGGCGTCCAAGAAAGTCCAGCAAGCGCCAGGATCATCTCCTAAAGAGGATTCAGCTGCGGGATCGGAGTGCCACCAGTGCAGAGCTTGCTCAGGAATGGCAGCAGGCAGGTGTGAGCGCATCTGCACGCACAGTGAGGCGAAGACTTTTGGAAGATGGCTTGGTGTCAAGAAGGGCAGCAAAGAAGCCACTTCTCTCAAAAAAACCCATCAGGGACAGATTGATCTTCTGCAGAAGTATGGTGAAAGGACTGCTGAGGACTGGGGCAAAGTCATATTCTCCGATGAAGCCTCTTTCCGATTGTTTGGGGCATCTGGAAAAAGATTTGTCCGGAGAAGAAAAGGTGAGCGCTACCATCAGTCCTGTGTCATGCCAACAGTAAAGCATCCTGAGACCATTCATGTGTGGGGTTGCTTCTCATCCAAGGGAGTGGGCTCACTCACAATTTTGCCCAAAAACACAGCCATGAATAAAGAATGGTACCAAAACACCCTCCAACAGCAACTTCTTCCAACAATCCAACAACAGTTTGGTGAAGAACAATGCATTTTCCAGCATGATGGAGCACCGTGCCATAAGGCAAAAGTGATAACTAAGTGGCTCGGGAACCAAAACGTTGACATTTTGGGTCCATGGCCTGGAAACTCCCCAGATCTTAATCCCATTGAGAACGTGTGGTCAATCCTCAATTGGCGGGTGGACAAACAAAAACCCACTAATTCTGACAAACTCCAAGAAGTGATTATGAAAGAATGGGTTGCTATCAGTCAGGAATTGGCCCAGAAGTTGATTGAGAGCATGCCCAGTCGAATTGCAGAGGTCCTGAAAAAGAAGGGCCAACACTGCAAATACTGACTCTTTGCATAAATGTCATGTAATTGTCGATAAAAGCCTTTGAAACGTATGAAGTGCGTGTAATTATATTTCACTACATCACAGAAACAACTGAAGCAAAGATCTAAAAGCAGTTTAGCAGCAAACTTTGTGAAAACTAATATTTGTGTCATTCTCAAAACTTTTGGCCACGACTGTATATATATATATATATCATACTTCTGATATATATGAATGCATAATATGTGGGAAACTACTACTGATGTTTGAGCCATAATATATTTACATATATTATGATATATTATATATTCTAAATATATAATAATATGTGTAAAAATATTATGGGTAAAAACTTATATACACTGCTCAAAAAAATAAAGGGAACACAAAAATAACACATGTATGTAGAAAGACTGAGCACTCGCCAGCTGGACCAAGTGAAGACCAAGAACAAGTATATATAATGTAAGAGTAATTTATTGGTGGAATATTAATAAATAGCTCTGAAATTATAATGCAATAAAATATAAAATACAATACTAATATAATATGATGTAGTACCCAAATAACGAATTAAAATGTAATAATAGCACCTACATAGATACAATAATATAACATAAACAATGCTAAAAAGAGATAAAAAAGGGCAAATATAGTAATATAGATGATATAAAAAACAGTATAAAATGTAGAAGTGGTTATATATTCGATAAGTATTCGGTATATATTCGATGAACCACTGCACAGTCCAGTGAAGAAATATGCCAGGTATAGTGTCCGATGATAAAAGCGGATAAATGTCCCTGTATTTAAAGAGATAGATTCGCTTGTATAGAAACAAATCAACGTACAGTCTAGGAATAGGAATGCACCTGTTATATGCCGTCTGTTGTGAGTATAACCGTGGCGTCCCACGAGGCTCACTGAATCAGATTAGGCAGTACCTGGGTCTAGTCGCTTGCTCAAGGTGGTCATGTAGCTCTCAGCATGAGAGATTTCTTGATAGCTTTTCACCGATGTTGCAAGCCTGGACCTAGTTGGTAATTATCAAGGCGTCTTACTTCATTCGCATTTGCGCGGTGTCACTGTTCCGGCAAAATTAGAATCCAATTGTCGGGATGTTAGGGTCTCATAAATGTTCATCAGCTGATGTCCAAAGTGTACAGAAACCAAACGCGTTTCGGGGTCCTTTCCTGGCCCCTTCCTCAGTGGTGGTCTGTCAGAGGGGTTTAATCCTCCTTTTATACCCAACATCCCTTAAAATAAGATGGAACGAAAATGTGGTAGTGGATCTGGTCATACATAAATCCTGGTATGGAGTAGTCCAGATAATTGTTCTTTTTATACAGAAGAGTGTTTTCAGATGTTGTTTTTGCCATCATTCTAAGTAATCATGTTGTCTGGCATAACTCAACTTTAGTAATCATATTGTCTGGCATATTTCGATTTTCAACTATATTTTCAGCAAATCATATTGTCTAGCATTTCTCAAATTTATTATACAATTTTTTTTATGTGCGTTAGCAATGCGGTTTCATGCTTTACAAAACGCAGATGCGGTTTTTCCCAATGCATATGCGTTTTGTTGTCCTTTGTATGTAGGAGTATAAATTATATTGTTTTTCGTTAATTTTACATCATAACATACTATTTGACTAAAAATAAAAATAAAAATCAACATAAAATAAGAAATATAGAATCATAATATGCATTTTTATAAAAAATATAAGATATAAAATATAAAATAGTGTTGAAATATGTATATCGTTATCTATAGGCTATACATATGTGGAGGCACAGACTGTCGGTCTAAAACATACATTTAAATATAATATCACAAGCAATTTTATTATATTATAAGAAATGATTATATATAAAATATGACAATGTTTAAAAAGGTTAACAATATTTGAAAAAATTAGTGCGGGCTATCTTAAAACGGTGTTAGAAGCTATATTTCATGATCCCTATTACTTGATTGTAGAGTCACCGGAGAGGAGAGTAAAAGAATGGTGGCCGCCCACCAGAGGCGGACCAGAGTGGGTATTAATTCCACCTCTGGGCCACATCGGGAGGGGGGCCACCACCCCCACGGGAATGTGTTATAGAAAGCCGAACAGTTCAGATTCGGCATTCAAGCCCATGGGTATAATTGAGTCGAAATTATATATAAACCGTGTCTCAACGCGGGACATGTGTTTAATGTTGTCCCCTCCTCTCCAATGAGGTCTAACTTTTTCAATACCAGCAAAAGAAAGGCAGCTTGGGTCCTGGTCATGGTGCAATTTAAAATGTCTCGACACTGTATGTTTGTCCGATCCACCCCTAATTTTGTAAAAGTGTTCAGAAATTCTTTCTTTTAAAGTTCTTTTTGTGCGTCCTATGTACTGTTTGTTACACGGGCACTGAAGAATATAAATTACATTTTTACTGTTACAAGTTAAAAAGTCTTGTATTTCATGTTTAAAACCATTGGAGGTGGATATGACATTCGTTGTTTTTTTATTAAAACGTGTCTTTTTACAGTTTGGACAAGTATTACATCTGAAAAAACCTTTTAGATGGAGCCATCCCTGTAGTGAAGGGTCCGAAATAGGGATGCTAGATTTTACCGTAGGGGCAATTTTTAAACCCAAGTTCGGGGCCTTTGTATAGATTATAGTTGGTTTACTTGGTAATAGTGCTCCAATTGTCTTGTCTTTCTGAATAAAGTGCCAGTGTTTGCAACAGGTGCATTCCTATTCCTAGACTGTACGTTGATTTGTTTCTATACAAGCGAATCTATCTCTTTAAATACAGGGACATTTATCCGCTTTTATCATCGGACACTATACCTGGCATATTTCTTCACTGGACTGTGCAGTGGTTCATCGAATATATACCGAATACTTATCGAATATATAACCACTTCTACATTTTATACTGTTTTTTATATCATCTATATTACTATATTTGCCCTTTTTTATCTCTTTTTAGCATTGTTTATGTTATATTATTGTATCTATGTAGGTGCTATTATTACATTTTAATTCGTTATTTGGGTACTACATCATATTATATTAGTATTGTATTTTATATTTTATTGCATTATAATTTCAGAGCTATTTATTAATATTCCACCAATAAATTACTCTTACATTATATATACTTGTTCTTGGTCTTCACTTGGTCCAGCTGGCGAGTGCTCAGTCTTTCTACATACATATACTACAATCCCTTTTATGACTGGGTGAGTCATAGTAGACTTAGCAGCACCCACTTCCACAGCTGTGTATCAAATTTTTCAACCCATGGAGGTCTGAATTTGGAGTCACACTCAAAATGAAAGTGTAAAAACACACTACAGGCTGATCCAACTTTGATGTAATATCCTTAAACCAAGTCAAAATGAGGCTCAGTAGTGTGTGTGGCCTCCATGTGCCTGTATGACCTCCCTACAACGCCTGTGCATGCTCCTAATGAGGTGGCAGACGGTCTCCTGAGGGATCTCCTCCCAGACCTGGACTAAAGCATCTGCCAACTCCTGGACAGTCTGTGGTGCAACGTGACGTTGGTGGATAGAGCGAGACATGATGTCCCAGATGTGCTCAATTGGATTCAGGTCTGGGGAACGGGCGGGCCAGTCCATAGCATCAATGCCTTCGTCTTGCAGGAACTGCTGACACTCTCCAGCCACATGAGGTCTAGCATTGTCTTGCATTAGGAGGAAACCAGGGCCAACCGCACCAGCATATGGTCTCACAAGGGGTCTGAGGATCTCATCTCGGTACCTAATGGCAGTCAGGCTACCTCTGGCGAGCACATGGAGGGCTGTGCGGCCCTCCAAAGAAATGCCACCCCACACCATTACTGACTCAATGCCAAACCGGTCATGCTGGAGGATGTTGCAGGCAGCAGAACGTTCTCCACGGCGTCTCCAGACTCTGTCACGTCTGTCACATGTGCTCAGTGTGAACCTGCTTTCATTTGTGAAAGCACAGGGCGCCAATTTGCCAATCTTGGTGTTCTCTGGCAAATGCCAAACGTCCTGCACGGTGTTAGGCTGTAAGCACAACCCTCACCTGTGGACGTCGGGCCCTCATATCACCCTCATGGAGTCTGTTTCTGACCGTTTGAGCAGACACATGCACATTTGTGGCCTGTTGGAGGTCATTTTGCAGGGCTCTGGCAGTGCTCTTCCTGTTCCTCCTTGCACAAAGGCGGAGGTAGCGGTACTGCTGCTGGGTTGTTGCCCTCCTACGGCCTCCTCCACATCTCCTGATGTACTGGCCTGTCTCCTGGTAGCGCCTCCATGCTCTGGACACTACGCTGACAGACACAGCAAACCTTCTTGGCACAGCTCACATTGATGTGCCATCCTGGATAAGCTGCACTACCTGAGCCACTTGTGTGGGTTGTAGACTCCGTCTCATGCTACCACTAGAGTGAAAGCACCGCCAGCATTCAAAAGTGACCAAAACATCAGCCAGGAAGCATAGGAACTGAGAAATGGTCTGCGTTCACCACCTGCAGAACCACTCCTTTATTGGGGGTGTCTTGCTAATTGCCTATAATTTCCACCTGTTGTCTATCCCATTTGCACAACAGCATGTGAAATTGATTGTCACTCACTGTTGCTTCCTAAGTGGACAGTTTGATTTCACAGAAGTGTGATTGACTTAGAGTTACATTGTGTTGTTTAAGTGTTCCCTTTTTTTTTGAGCAGTGTATATATATATATATATATATATATATATACAGTACAGACCAAAAGTTTGGACACACCTTCTCATTCAAAGAGTTTTCTTTATTTTATTCACTATGAAGGCATCAAAACTATGAATTAACACATGTGGAATTATATACATAACAAACAAGTGTGAAACAACTGGAAATATGTCATATTCTAGGTTCTTCAAAGTAACCACCTTTTGCTTTGATTACTGCTTTGCACACTCTTGGCATTCTCTTGATGAGCTTCAAGAGGTAGTCCCCTGAAATGGTCTTCCAACAGTCTTGAAGGAGTTACCAGAGATGCTTAGCACTTGTTGGCCCTTTTGCCTTCACTCTGCGGTCCAGCTCACCCCAAACCATCTCGATTGGGTTCAGGTCCGGTGACTGTGGAGGCCAGGTCATCTGGCGCAGCACCCCATCACTCTCCTTCATGGTCAAATAGCCCTTACTTTCAAAGTTTTCCCAATTTTTCGGCTGACTGACTGACCTTCATTTCTTAAAGTAATGATGGCCACTCGTTTTTCTTTACTTAGCTGCTTTTTTCTTGCCATAATACAAATTCTAACAGTCTATTCAGTAGGACTATCAGCTGTGTATCCACCTGACTTCTCCTCAACGCAACTGATGGTCCCAACCCCATTTATAAGGCAAGAAATCCCACTTATTAAACCTGACAGGGCACACCTGTGAAGTGAAAACCATTTCAGGGGACTATCTTTTAAAGCTCATCAAGAGAATGCCAAGAGTGTGCAAAGCAGTAATCCAAGCAAAAGGTGGCTACTTTGAAGAACCTAGAATATGACATATTTCCAGTTGTTTCACACTTGTTTGTTATGTATATAATTTCACATGTGTTAATTCATAGTTTTGATGCCTTCAGTGTGAATCTACAATTTTCATAGTCATGAAAATAAAGAAAACTCTTTGAATGAGAAGGTGTGTCCAAACTTTTGGTCTGTACTGTGTGTGTATAAAAATATAAATATATATATATATATATATATATATATATAATGTAGCAAAAGAAGGCAGCACTCCAGATTGCAGTAAAAAAGTGGACGGTTTATTCACTCATCAGCAACGTTTCAGCTCTCACATTGGAGCCTTTTTCCAGCTGAGTAACATGTGCAAAATTACATACATATATAGTGCAAGTAATTACCAAGATACAAATTGACCCATCATATAATAAAGTGCAGATGCACAGACATAACCATCACATTACAAATATAATCAGTGTATTGTCATAATTTGATATAGCAGCAGTACAGACATAACCGTAAGAAAATTCATAATATAGTGGATGTGATATAAAATCACCAAACTGTCATAATGACCAATCAAATGTGAGGGTGAACAGGTGTGTTTAAACATGATATAACAATCAAAAAAGATTAAAAATGAGTCACTTGTGGCTGACAGGGCATGGTAGAAACTGTTGGCGTCCGGAAAGGAGCATGGCGCATGCGCCGCTCCAACCACTATCGCGAGATTCACTGAGGTAATGTGTGGTAAAACAACCACATCAAAGATGGCCACTTTGAAACAATGCTTTAGGGCGCATGCGCGTACCAATGCTACCGCCCATACGAGTTTGACAGACACAGATACAGTGTCCGAGCGCCGCAGTATACAGCAGAAACAGCTGATCTATTCATCGGGGGCCGACGGGTCAACGTGGGTCACCAGTGAGATATCTGTACATGTGGGATGATGCGGTTGTCACACCGTTAACATCCCACTGTCCAGACTGCCAGCATATCCGCTCCATGTCCCTTATAGCCATACAGTAGACGATGTCCACTTGAAATCGGCCTGAAGGACACAGATAGAACTGCATCGGGGCTCATAGTATATATAAATGTATATAGAATAGGTCAACTGTACCCGTCTGTGTAGGTGTCACCCCAGTTCCAGAGGGGGCTTGAGTCACACCTTCGCACAGACCGGTACTGACCATGAATATTAATGGAACTTATTACAAGATTATAAAAAAGGGGATCGCCAACAGGTTCCTCCAGGCTTCGCCATACGTGAACATTCGAACTTTTATGCTTCAGAATAATTTCCTATAAAAAAAGAAAAAATATTTAATGTATAGCACATGTTGTTTTCCATATAAGTCATCAAATTGGGAGAGAACACACATAAATTCAATGACTAGACAACCCTAAACTCCACATTTAAACCTTGTGGCCTCAAAGTACCAAGCGTGTAGATCCAATAAAGTTCACGCTTTTTCAATAACTTTATTCGATCCCCACCTCGCCTTGACAGACATATTTGCTCCAAAATTCTAAACCGTAGGTCATCTTGTGTATGTTTAGCTTCAGTGAAGTGTTTGGACACTGGGAGATCCATTTTTTGTTTTCTAATTGAATACCTTTGTTGGTTGAGACGGGTTTTGACGTCCCAAGTGGTCTCACCAATATAAAGCAGACCACACGGGCACACCAACAAATAGATGACATAAGACGAATCACATGTTAAATATTGTTTGATCTTAACCCTGTGGCCCAGGGTAGGGTGCAAAAAAGAATCCCCTCTCAACATTAATTTACAATTGATGCAGTTATAACAAGGATAACAGCCTTGTCAGCCGCAAGTGACTCATTCAAAGGTTTTTAATCTTTTTTGATTGTTATATCATGTTTAAACACACCTGTTCACCCTCACATTTGATTGGTCATTATGACAGTTTGGTGATTTTATATCACATCCACTATATTATGAATTTTCTTACGGTTATGTCTGTACTGCTGCTATATCAAATTATGACAATACACTGATTATATTTGTAATGTGATGGTTATGTCTATGCATCTGCACTTTATTATATGATGGGTCAATTTGTATCTTGGTAATTACTTGCACTATATATGTATGTAATTTTGCACATGTTACTCAGCTGGAAAAAGGCTCCAATGTGAGAGCTGAAACGTTGCTGATGAGTGAATAAACCGTCCACTTTTTTACTGCAATCTGGAGTGCTGCCTTCTTTTGCTACATTATCTACATTTGGGATCTTGGTCGTAGGTCTCCTGGGAGGATTTTTTTGCACCCATTCCTTTTTTGTGTGCTGCTTTCTTTCTTTTTCTTTTATATATCTGGACCCTAGGAAGCCAAGCACCTACAACATGGATCATACTACTGGATGTACAAACTCGGATGTGTTTTCCTATACGCCTGAAGATGAAGACAGAATATTACATGATTCGGTGAGAGATGTTACCTTTTTATCCACAATTTCTGCTACTGACATCAAAAGGAAACTAGAAAATGAAAGTAAACGTTTAATTAGTCTGGAACTACACCTTGTCACCTTAAGTGAATATCACATTGCACATAGGATCCCCAGAGGGATGCGCTCTCATTTGAGACTTGACCTCTTTATCAACAACGCCGATTTTTGTGCCAGATTTGTTCAAATCTCAAATAAATACGCATTCGACATTATCCTGCTAAATGTAGAATTTCTACAGAAAGAAAAAGCAATAGTACAAGGGACATTATCTGAATTGACAGACAAACTGAAAACTGTGTTATCCACAGATGATTTTGATGCGTACATGTCCAACAGCGTGTTACATCTTGATAAATTTCGGGGAGAACTACAGAGCAAAAAACGTCGCAAATGGACACGTGACGTGGACGATTATGCCACGGGTTTTGTGTATAATTGGCAAGGAGATCAAAGGAGGAATCGGAGGATGCCAGGGGAGAAGTTTGGATCCAGGTCCCCTTCTACCACCAGGAAATCGCAGGGACATAACACCCGGGAAAATGCTACAGTGTCACAGTTGGACATTAATTCTGCTTCGTCATCTACACCTTTTTTATGGGGGACCCCCGGAACGGCAGAACTCGCCGAGGGGGTAGGAGACAACACAAACAAAGGAAAAGGGAAAAATGTGCAGCCCCAACAGGGCAGGACTTTAAGACGCAAGATATAGTGGTAAATATCTCTTCAACACCTTTGAGCACTGCACAACTATCTGTATTGAATAAGGGTCTGTCATATTGTCCTGTAAATGCAACCAAATGGTTTGACCTAGAAATTGATCTGCAGAGATTTCTGCGTAACATTAAACTGAAAGTATGGTTTGCTGAACAACATGACAGACCTACATCTGAAAATACAAGGGTTAGTGAGCTGTCTTTGAAAAGTTTGGATTTATATGTTAAAAGTGATTTTTCTCCAGCTATTGATCATCCTGCTATTGAGGCTTTTGGTTTGGCGGTCAAACGCGATATTGAAAGTCTCAAACAAGAAACCTCTCAACAATCACTTAAATTTGCTAATATGACAAAAACAGAGATAAAGGCACTTAGTGATCTGGCTTCGGACCGCAACCTCACCATCAAGTCTGCTGACAAAGGTGGTGGGGTTGTGGTCATGGACACCAGATCCTATGTAGCCGAAATCAGACAACAGCTCGCAGACACTGATGTATATGAAAGAATCTATAATGATCCTAAATTTGTGCTATTGAGGGAGCTCAAGGAGATATTAATTGCAGCTAAAGAGAAAGATATAATTGATGAAAAAATCTTTGCTTTTTTGTATAGTGATAAGCCTGCCACGCCAATCCTATACACTTTGCCTAAGATACACAAGTCTTTGACTTCACCCCCGGGACGTCCTATCGTCTCGGGGATGGACTCACTGTTCTGTAAAGCAGCCATTTTTCTTGATAAAATTTTGCGTCCGTTTGCTCTATCCTCAAGATCATACATTAGAGACACTAGTGACTTCTTGACCAAGATCGGTGGTCTCTCCATCCCCAAGGGGGCACTAGTGGCCTCTTTCGATGTAGTAAGCCTCTATACTTCGATTGAACACTAATTGGGCATACAAGCTATTGAACATGTTTTACAGAAAACAAATTATAGTCAGGACTGTCAACGATTTTTGAGTATTTTGTTGAGGTTCATCCTAACCAGAAATTATTTCCTGTTTCAGGATGACTTCTTTTTACAGTTACGGGGGACCGCGATGGGGGTCTAACGTGGCGCCGACCTATGCAAATCTTTACATGTCACATCTTGAGGAGTCTGTCGTCTATGTGAGCCACCACTTCCGCCATGTGCTGGGGTGGTGGCGTTACATTGATGACATTTTCCTGATTTGGGTCGGCGCCACGGAGGACCTCATCGCTTTCCATAGCTTTTTAAACACCATTGATCCCAGTGTAAAGTTTACATTGACTCATTCAGAGACATCTTTGCAATTTTTGGACACACAAGTTGGCATACATAATGACAGGTTAGTGACGGATATATATGTGAAACCCACAGATAAAAACACCCTGTTACGTTATGAGAGCCATCATCCCAAGCCTCTGATTAGGTCTCTCCCTTTCAGTCAGCTTCTCAGGGTCAAAAAAATTGTTCAAGATCCAGAAACAGCGGAGAATAGATTACAAGAAATGGGGTCCAAATTTCAAACACGTGGGTATCCCAAAAAATTGATTCGAGAACAGCTGAACAGAATCAATTCACTTACTAGAGAAACCATCAGAGAAGGTTTAGGTGAGCACAGGTCCACACAGGCAAGAATCCCCTTTGTATCATAATTCAGTACCAATAGTGGTAGGATTGCTGCCATAATTAAAAAACACTGGCGAATTCTCAATAGCAATTTTGAGAAAGTGCAGGAGTTCAAATCGCCACCTCTATGCTCATACCGACGTAGCCCTAATTTAGGTGATAGACTGGTGAAGTCAGATATTGGATCCACAAGGGAGACATGTGAGAGCTACTTTGGCTCCACACGCAAAGGCTGTTATCCTTGTTATAACTGCATCAATTGTAAATTAATGTTGAGAGGGGATTCTTTTTTGCACCCTACCCTGGGCCACAGGGTTAAGATCAAACAATATTCAACATGTGATTCGTCTTATGTCATCTATTTGTTGGTGTGCCCGTGTGGTCTGCTTTATATTGGTGAGACCACTTGGGACGTCAAAACCCGTCTCAACCAACACAGGTATTCAATTAGAAAACAAAAAATGGATCTCCCAGTGTCCAAACACTTCACTGAAGCTAAACATACACAAGATGACCTACGGTTTAGAATTTTGGAGCAAATATGTCTGTCAAGGCGAGGTGGGGATCGAATAAAGTTATTGAAAAAGCATGAACTTTATTGGATCTACACGCTTGGTACTTTGAGGCCACAAGGTTTAAATGTGGAGTTTAGGGTTGTCTAGTCATTGAATTTATGTGTGTTCTCTCCCAATTTGATGACTTATATGGAAAACAACATGTGCTATACATTAAATATTTTTTCTTTTTTTATAGGAAATTATTCTGAAGCATAAAAGTTCGAATGTTCACGTATGGCGAAGCCTGGAGGAACCTGTTGGCGATCCCCTTTTTTATAATCTTGTAATAAGTTCTATTAATATTCATGGTCAGTACCGGTCTGTGCGAAGGTGTGACTCAAGCCCCCTCTGGAACTGGGGTGACACCTACACAGACGGGTACAGTTGACCTATTCTATATACATTTATATATACTATGAGCCCCGATGCAGTTCTATCTGTGTCCTTCAGGCCGATTTCAAGTGGACATCGTCTACTGTATGGCTATAAGGGACATGGAGCGGATATGCTGGCAGTCTGGACAGTGGGATGTTAACGGTGTGACAACCGCATCATCCCACATGTACAGATATCTCACTGGTGACCCACGTTGACCCGTCGGCCCCCGATGAATAGATCAGCTGTTTCTGCTGTATACTGCGGCGCTCGGACACTGTATCTGTGTCTGTCAAACTCGTATGGGCGGTAGCATTGGTACGCGCATGCGCCCTAAAGCATTGTTTCAAAGTGGCCATCTTTGATGTGGTTGTTTTACCACACATTACCTCAGTGAATCTCGCGATAGTGGTTGGAGCGGCGCATGCGCCATGCTCCTTTCCGGACGCCAACAGTTTCCACCATGCCCTGTCAGCCGCAAGTGACTCATTCAAAGGTTTTTAATCTTTTTTGATTGTTATATCATGTTTAAACACACCTGTTCACCCTCACATTTGATTGGTCATTATGACAGTTTGGTGATTTTATATCACATCCACTATATTATGAATTTTCTTACGGTTATGTCTGTACTGCTGCTATATCAAATTATGACAATACACTGATTATATTTGTAATGTGATGGTTATGTCTATGCATCTGCACTTTATTATATGATGGGTCAATTTGTATCTTGGTAATTACTTGCACTATATATGTATGTAATTTTGCACATGTTACTCAGCTGGAAAAAGGCTCCAATGTGAGAGCTGAAACGTTGCTGATAAATGAATAAACCGTCCACTTTTTTACTGCAATCTGGAGTGCTGCCTTCTTTTGCTACATTATCTACATTTGGGATCTTGGTCGCAGGTCTCCTGGGAGGATTTTTTTGCACCCGTTCCTTTTTTGTGTGCTGCTTTCTTTCTTTTTCTTTTATATATATATTTATATATATATATATATATTTTTTTTTTTTTAAAGAACGAGGCAGCACTTCCAGATTGACGTGAAAGGGTGAAGACCCCAAACTTTAATTCCCTAGCAACGTTTCGGCCTTCTCAATGAGGCCTTTGTCAAGCTATACAACAGTGCAATAGCAGGGTATTTATACCCACAAATCAGTGCAATCAGATCACATGATATAATTAGTAAAAACACATGATGTAGAAATGGTGCTCAATCACATGAAAATCTTTACAATAGATCAATAGAACATACAAAAGATTCCATATCTGTGTACAATTCAATATTTGTGTAAAATCCTTACATCCAATACAAATAAGGTGCATCATAGGTATACATATATCCTCTCCTGTCCACTGAGGCGGATCCAAGAGTCTATACAATTATGTGCTACAAAAGTGCTTAGTGCATATACATAAAGGGTTAAAAGACCATATTTGTAAGATAACTGGATACAGCCGTATCCTATTAGTGTATTAAAATAGTAGTGCGTACCACTGGTGGCTCAGTATAGCCGCGAGTGTCTGGCGTCCCCATCTGCGCTGTGCGCATGCGCCGAATCAGACAGTCCGCCCCGTCCTCCCGGCTTGCGCTGCGTCACCTCGTTCACGCGCTCCCTGGAACGCAGCGTAGTGACGTGGAACGCAGCACACGTATCACCAGGCAAGGAGGGGGCGGGCCATGTGACTCGGTCCCATACAACCGGCAGCGGAGGGGGCATACTATTCGTCATAGCAACAGGGAATGTAAACACACATTCCAAGTATAACATCAGTGGGCTCATCTTACGAGATCGCAAAGGCGGATCTATACATTGTCATCTCGGATACCTCCATGCGCTCCAGGGATACGTGTGGGTGCATACTGTGCTGTCAGGGACAACCACCATGGTCACCCTGCTCAGCACTCGGACCAAACAGCTGTCCTCCGGGTCACCAGTGGACAGTCAGAGGGCCAATACCGCTCCCCACAATCCCCACTTTTACTCACACACTTATTAGTTGGTGGTTACGGGTGGGGTTAACCCTTTCTTCCATATCAGAACCTGTCATGGTATCAACACGGGTGGAGTCGTAAGGCTCCTCCTGCCTCTGTCATGTTCACGCTGACCATTACAGCAATTGCTATGACCAGTCACACAGCACTATAATCGCCACCACTGTACAGTAAGTGTCAGAATCACTTGTGTTTATCCAAATAGATATCATACAATGTACACCACTCTCTCAGATGTGCCCACTGATGTCCATCTCTTCTTCGTACGATGGATCCAACCACACTCGCGGACTTCCAGGGCCACTTCCGGCACTATCTACTAATAGAAGACAAAAGGCCAAAGATATATCCAAAGGTTCTATAAAAGATAGAAAAATTCAAATCAGTAACGTCAGAGCAAGCACTGTTGTACATTACCCACATCAGACTAAACAAGTAAAATCCCCCATGCTCATCAAGTCGACTGCACTTCCTATCCACATAAATCCCATTTACATTCACTATTCAGGCCATCCGGTTTCAGTGTACATAATCTATGGATCCACACTATTTCACGCCGCTTCAATAATAATTCCTTATTGCCTCCTCTTTTAAGAGGGGGAATATGGTATATGACCCTGAATTAGAGGTCCTTCTCTCTGTGTCCAACCTCAGCAAAGTGCTTGGACACAGGGAGATCCCTCTGTTTCTGGCGTATTAAATATCTGTGGTAATTCAACCTAGTTTTTACATCTAAAGTCGTCTCTCCAACATAAAATAAACCACAAGGGCACAACAGTAAGTATATAACATATGAGCTGTTGCATGTAAGAAAATGACGTATATCATACTGAATATTCAATGTTGGGTGTGTAAATTTCTCCCCTTTTAGCATGTAACTGCAGTTAACGCAGCTTAAGCACGGGTAACAGCCATTTCTCTTAGAGCCTATGTAGGTTTGGATTGATGTTTTTTCACCACCCACATCCGCTCTAACTAGTTTGTCATGTAAATTACCAGATCTCCTATATGACATCAGAGGAGGCACAGCAAATTCTTTAACGTTATTAAAATTACTTTTCAAAATCGGCCAGTGTTTTTTGATCACCCCTGCTATCTGATAGCTACCTTCAGTGTATGTCGAAATGAATGGCACCCTATCTGCAACTTGCTTGTTGGTTGCCTCAGAGTTACCAGGCCCCAATTGGTCTAGGTGTCTCTGGACCAATTTTTTAGGGTAACCTCTATGAGTAAATTTGTCAGACATCTCAGACAGTCTCATTTCACACAATCCTGGATCCCTTACAATTCGCTGGACCCTAAGAAACTGACTACGTGGTAGCGATTTAATCATAGAGCGTGGGTGACAGCTCTCAAATCTCAGCAATTTATTACAGTCGGTAGGTTTAGTAAACAAATCTGTCATCAGTGTATTCCCCTGTATCTTAACCATGGTGTCTAAAAATTGAACCTGCTCGGTGGAGTAAGTAAGAGTAAACTGGATCTCAGGATCCATTTTGTTCAAAAACTGGTGGAACTCTGCCAGCTCCACTTCTGTGCCATTCCAGATGACAAACACATTGTCTATGTATCTCCACCACCCCAGCACATGGCTGAAGTGGTGGGACACATAGACGTGCCCTGCCTCCAGAACTGACATGTAGATATTGGCGTAAGTTGGCGCCATATTTGAACCCATTGCGGTTCCACGCAATTGCAGATAGTAGCCATCTTGGAAAGCAAAATAGCTGTGTCTTAGAACCACACCGAGCAGGTCAATAATGAACCCCCTACACTCCTCCGTGTATTGTGTGTCAGCTAGGCACTTTTTAACAGCCTCCACACCTCTATCATGGTTGATTGAGGTGTAGAGGCTGACCACATCAAATGATGCCAAAATAGTGCCAGAGGTCACCTCTACCTGCGCAATTTTCTCCAAAAAGTCGCTTGTGTCTTGTATGTACGACCTAGCGGCAACAGCAAACTGACGGAGAATCTTATCCAGAAAGGTGGCTATGCTCGAGAACACTGACTCCCTGCCCGAGACTATGGGCCTCCCTGGGGGGTTGCTAAGACACTTGTGGATTTTCGGTAACACATATATAAGTGGTGTCTTAGGGTGTGTCACTAATAAGTAGGTGTACAGGGGTCCATCAATAAGACCTCCGCTTTTGGCTTTATCTAGGACGTTGGTAATAAGTCTGATAACATCAAACTTAGGGTCATATTTGAGACGCCTGTACACTCTACTATCGCTGAGTTGTCTCTGGATCTCAGAGATATACCACTCTGTGTCCATAACAACAACGGCTCCCCCCTTGTCAGCAGGTTTGACCGTGAGGGAACCGTTGTTGCACAGCTCATCTATGGGCCGTATCTCCTCAGATGTCATGTTCGGATGCCTTAGACTACCATCCTGCATTTGACCCTTTAAGTTGTCAATATCCGCCCTGATTGCATTGATATACGTGTCAATGGCTGGACAGTTCAACTGTGGAGTGAAGTCGCTCTTCGCGTGTAGGCCAACACCATGAAGGGAGAGTTCACATACACCCGCATTGGTATGGTTCAAATTCCCACTACTCATCACATTTCTATTCACATCTGTAAACCACACTTTTAATTTAATGTTCCTAAAAAAACGCTGTAGGTCTACTTCAAGTTGGAACCAATCTACACCCACTGAAGGACAATATGACAAACCCTTTGCTAAAAGATCAGTCTGTGCAGAGGTCAATACACTGTTGATTTATCTTTCTCACAGTCCGACTTCTTGCTGTTTGCTGTTCTTTTTCTCCATCTGTACTGTCTCTGTCCACCACGTCTGGTCCTTTTGGTTCTAGGACTGGGCCTAAAAAATGATGATGATCTTCCTGTTCAGCTTGTATGGATCCTGTGGCCATGGATGGTGTAATTTTGTTTCTAGAATTGCTGGCATATTTCCTCATGTTATTATTATTACCATGAGCCGGTGGGCGCCTCTGGCCTCTTTGCTCATGCCAGGTGTAGATATTCCCTCGTCTGTAATCCTCCTCATCTCTCAACCATTTCCGCCTTTTGATTACTTCTTGTTCCTTTTTAAACTTATCCAGGTAAGCAGAACAACTGGACAGATACACCTCATATTCCTGTACTGGAAGGACCTCTTTCAGCTTGATATCAGCATTAGCAAACTGTGTCCGTGTAACACCTAACTCATGTTGGAGATATTTCAAATTTAATAATATAATGTCCAATGCATATTTATTGGAAATCTGCGTAAATTTGTGCGCAAAATAACTCTACTGGAAACAGGTTGGGTTTCAACTGGGAACGCATTCCCCTTGGGATTCTGTGCGACTTGTAGTACTCTACCAGAGTAGCAAGCTGTAACTCCATGGAGGCTAGGCGTTTGCCATCAGCATCATAGCCTCTCTTCAGCTCAGTCACAGATGGGGTGGACAAAAAAGTGCAGTTGCTTACCAGACCCTGAAGGATCCTTTCCTCGTCCAGCCTGGTGTAGGAAAATACATCGGGGGGAAGGGGGGGGTCTGTTTCAGATTGGTTCAACATCTTCAATATTCACAGTGCTGAGCTGCGAGGTCTTTATATAAATATATATTATACAAAAGAAAAGGGCTGGGCACTCACTATATCTATTAGCCGTGGTGCTTTATTAATTAGAATCAATTATTATAATATTAAAAACACATATTCTAACACACATTCATACACATCAATAATAGTATCTAAAATATAAATATAATCACTGTAACACAATGGTAAAAGGACCTATTTGATATATATAAAAGTCAGATATGATCAGTAATTCGCATATGACCAATAATCCGCATATGTGGAGGACGAAAACAGTCCAAAACTATCAGAATGTTCAGTCCAATATCAGAAGTGTGCCATATACAAAAAGGACGGATGAAATAGTTGATCCGATATCCTGAGATCTTTTACAGAGACGAATAGTCCTGAATTCAAATATTCGCACAGTTCAAAGTAACAGCGTTAGTTTCCAAATGGATAATTTGTCAGTTGTATTATAGTCTACTCACATAATAAATGTACTTAGGCGGCTCAGATCAGCAATCCGCGGCGTCCCGCGTAATAGTCAGGGTATGATCTCCGCTTGTACGTGTGAGCCACAACTTCACAATGGAATAGTCTTTGATAACTCCTAGTAGGTTTCACAGAGAGTTTTCAACAAGCTGTTTTTCAATTGAACAATCAAAGTTCCTCACTTACTGGCGCCAGTAGTATCTTTGTAGTCCACAGCTCTGCAGATATGCGTTCCACCTTCAATTTATTTTCTCCAAGAAGGGGCGAAGCTGCAAAGGTTGGTGGTCCTTAGGTCCAGTCGGGGGGTCCAGTACCAGACGCGTTTCGGGGCTCTTAGTGGCCCCTTCCTCAGTGGTTGACCTCCCCTCCCTAATGTCTCTCCTTTTATAGAGGACTTCAGTAATCAATCCAACTTGGAAATGAGCCAAGTATTCCTCAAATTCTGAAATGGATCGGGTTCTCCTCAAAATCTGTGGTGGATCTCAATATTGGGATCTCTTCAAATAAATCAATATTAGATACACCAAAATATCCTCCATACTCCTTTCCATAATTTTCATTAGATATGTATAGATCTGGATTGTATATATCAAAGATACACCAAATATAAAGAAACCGCTTATGCGGTATTCATGCGTCTTTGTTGCATTTTTTGTTGCATTTATATTCAAAACGATCCAGATTTCATAACTGTGTAGATCCCTCATATACATATCTATAAAAATATATATAAATATCAAATAATAGGTCACCATCGTGTCAGGCTATGTTATATAGCCTTATTGCAATAAGCTGGAGATTTAAAAAAAAAAAAAAAACGCATGGTCTCCAAAAAACGCATATGCGGTTTTGATGCGTTTTCAATGCGTTTTTTTCTAAAAACAGTAAAACATGTTATATAATGCATAAATAACATCAAATTCCCAAAAAATACACGCAAATATCCCATAAAAACATGTAAAATATATAATAGTGAATGTATGAAGATTGGTATTTCCTTACTCATGTTTAAGGAAAAACTGGTTAACTAAAACCATTTAATATAAAAAAGTTATAAATAATATTTATAATTTTTTTTTTATAAAAAACCTCCATGTCAGGTTCCTAAGAGGTAGTCCTAAGTTACATTTCATACTTATATATAAACAAACTTCTTGTAATGGCGTTCTATTTCAAATTCAGATCTTATTGTAGTATATTTGGGGGAGCGTCAGCGGCAGAGAGGGACCGGCCACCTTAAATATGGTACGGTCACTAGTCGGCCGATGACGCTCTCCCCTATAGAAAGCCAAACAATTCAAATTCAGAATTTAGTCCCATTGGGAGTAATGTGTCAAATTCAAAAATTCTTTGAGTTTCTGCTCTTGACATCTTGGCTATGTGATCACCTCCTCTCCAATCTCTCTGTATCTTTTCAAGGGCTGCAAACTTAAGGCCTGAGGGATCCTGATGATGTACATCTTTAAAATGGCTTGAGAGGGAGTGATTTTCAAAGCCCTTTTTGATTTTACTAATATGTTCCGCTATCCTTTTCTTAAGTAATCTCTTTGTTCTCCCGATATATTGTAATTTACAGGGACATTCAATGACATATATAACGTCACTTGTATCACAGGACAAAAACTCTTTAATCTTGTGTCTAAATCCGTTTGAGGTCGAGACAATCTCCATTGTTTTTTTAGGGAAGGATGTTGATTTACAATTATTACATTGTCCACACCTAAAAAAACCTTTGATGTCGGCCCATTTTTGTAACGTTTGGGCTCCTTTTTTAGGTTTAACTGTTGGCGCTATTTTAAGGCCCAAATTTGGAGCTTTTGTGAATGATACA
The DNA here is from genome assembly GCF_905171765.1 of Bufo bufo. Taxonomy (NCBI): domain Eukaryota; kingdom Metazoa; phylum Chordata; class Amphibia; order Anura; family Bufonidae; genus Bufo; species Bufo bufo. Next base: position 244,534,802 of record NC_053394.1, on the reverse strand, counting down.
AGTGGAAATTCTGGCATCATGCTCCCAATGATTTTGTCCTTCCGGACCATATGCCAGTATTTCTTGATGATCTTGCGAATCTTTCCATAGTGCTCATTATATGGCAAGATCATCCTAATCTGTTCGTCCCCTTTCCCTTTTTGGAGTAAAGTATTGTCATCAAAGAAAGAGCTCCTGTCCATATTACGGACCTTATCAATAGTTTCATCTAGCACTTTTAGAGGGTATTTCTTTACTAGGAATTGTTGTTTCATTTTGGTTGCTTCTTCCTCAAATTGTTGATCTGTTGTACAATTTCTTTTTATCCTTCTAAACTGTCCTTGAGGAATATTGAGGAGCCATTTTGGAAGATGACAACTATTATACAGTATGAAACTATTACGAGCTGTTGGTTTAACAAAAGTACTACATTTCATTTTTGGATCCTCTTTCTGAATCTGTAAATCTAAAAACTCAATTTTCATTTGGCTAGTCATGGAGGTAAATTTTAGGTTAAAATTATTATTATTAATATCCATTAAAAATTGATCCAGATTTTGTTGGCCTGTCTGCCAGACAAAGAATATATCGTCAATATATCTCTGCCAGAGCACCAGGTCTGTCCCCAGTCTGGGAGTGATGATGGACTGGGGACAGGCCTGGTGCTCTGGCAGAGATATATTGACGATATATTCTTTGTCTGGCAGACAGGCCAACAAAATCTGGATCAATTTTTAATGGATATTAATAATAATAATTTTAACCTAAAATTTACCTCCATGACTAGCCAAATGAAAATTGAGTTTTTAGATTTACAGATTCAGATAGAGGATACAAAAATGAAATGTAGTACTTTTGTTAAACCAACAGCTCGTAATAGTTTCATACTGTATAATAGTTGTCATCTTCCAAAATGGCTCCTCAATATTCCTCAAGGACAGTTTAGAAGGATAATAAATTGTACAACAGATCAACAATTTGAGGAAGAAGCAACCAAAATGAAACAACAATTCCTAGTAAAGAAGTACCCTCTAAAAGTGCTAGATGAAACTATTGATAAGGTCCGTAATATGGACAGGAGCTCTTTCTTTGATGACAATACTTTACTCCAAAAAGGGAAAGGGGACGAACAGATTAGGATGATCTTGCCATATAATGAGCAATATGGAAAGATTCGCAAGATCATCAAGAAATACTGGCATATGGTCCGGAAGGACAAAATCATTGGGAGCATGATGCCAGAATTTCCACTTGTATCATTCACAAAAGCTCCAAATTTGGGCCTTAAAATAGCGCCAACAGTTAAACCTAAAAAAAGAGCCCAAACGTTACAAAAATGGGCCGACATCAAAGTTTTTTTTCGGTGTGGACAATGTAATAATTGTAAATCAACATCCTTCCCTAAAAAAACAATGGAGATTGTCTCGACCTCAAACGGATTTAGACACAAGATTAAAGAGTTTTTGTCCTGTGATACAAGTGACGTTATATATGTCATTGAATGTCCCTGTAAATTACAATATATCGGGAGAACAAAGAGATTACTTAAGAAAAGGATAGCGGAACATATTAGTAAAATCAAAAAGGGCTTTGAAAATCACTCCCTCTCAAGCCATTTTAAAGATGTACATCATCAGGATCCCTCAGGCCTTAAGTTTGCAGCCCTTGAAAAGATACAGAGAGATTGGAGAGGAGGTGATCACATAGGCAAGATGTCAAGAGCAGAAACTCAAAAATTTTTTGAATTTGACACATTACTCCAAATGGGACTAAATTCTGAATTTGAATTGTTTGGCTTTCTATAGGGGAGAGCGTCATCGGCCGACTAGTGACCGTACCATATTTAAGGTGGCCGGTCCCTCTCTGCCGCTGACGCTCCCCCCAATATACTACAATAAGATCTGAATTTGAAATAGAACGCCATTACAAGAAGTTTGTTTATATATAAGTATGAAATGTAACTTAGGACTACCTCTTAGGAACCTGACATGGAGGTTTTTTATAAAAAAAAATTATAAATATTTTTTATAACTTTTTTATTTTAAATGGTTTTAGTTAACCAGTTTTTCCTTAAACATGAGTAAGGGAATACCAATCTTCATACATTCACTATTATATATTTTACATGTTTTTTGGGATATTTGAGTGTATTTTTTGGGAATTTGATGTTATTTATGCATTATATAACATGTTTTACTGTTTTTAGAAAAAAAAACGCATTGAAAACGCATCAAAACCGCATATGCGTTTTTTGGAGACCATGCGTTTTTTTTTTTCAAAATCTCCAGCTTATTGCAATAAGGCTATATAACATAGCCTGACACGATGGTGACCTATTATTTGATATTTATATATATTTTTATAGATATGTATATGAGGGATCTACACAGTTATGAAATCTGGATCGTTTTGAATATAAATGCAACAAAAAATGCAACAAAGACGCATGAATACCGCATAAGCGGTTTCTTTATATTTGGTGTATCTTTGATATATACAATCCAGATCTATACATATCTAATGAAAATTATGGAAAGGAGTATGGAGGATATTTTGGTGTATCTAATATTGATTTATTTGAAGAGATCCCAATATTGAGATCCACCACAGATTTTGAGGTGAACCCGATCCATTTCAGAATTTGAGGAATACTTGCCTCATCTCCAAGTTGGATTGATTACTGAAGTCCTCTATAAAAGGAGAGACATTAGGGAGGGGAGGTCAACCACTGAGGAAGGGGCCACTAAGAGCCCCGAAACGCGTCTGGTACTGGACCCCCCGACTGGACCTAAGGACCACCAACCTTTGCAGCTTCGCCCCTTCTTGGAGAAAATAAATTGAAGGTGGAACGCATATCTGCAGAGCTGTGGACTACAAAGATACTACTGGCGCCAGTAAGTGAGGAACTTTGATTGTTCAATTGAAAAACAGCTTGTTGAAAACTCTCTGTGAAACCTACTAGGAGTTATCAAAGACTATTCCATTGTGAAGTTGTGGCTCACACGTACAAGCGGAGATCATACCCTGACTATTACGCGGGACGCCGCGGATTGCTGATCTGAGCCGCCTAAGTACATTTATTATGTGAGTAGACTATAATACAACTGACAAATTATCCATTTGGAAACTAACGCTGTTACTTTGAACTGTGCGAATATTTGAATTCAGGACTATTCGTCTCTGTAAAAGATATCAGGATATCGGATCAACTATTTCATCCGTCCTTTTTGTATATGGCACACTTCTGATATTGGACTGAACATTCTGATAGTTTTGGACTGTTTTCGTCCTCCACATATGCGGATTATTGGTCATATGCGAATTACTGATCATATCTGACTTTTATATATATCAAATAGGTCCTTTTACCATTGTGTAAGTGTGTAGAGTGAATCTCTAAATCGCACATCCTCATACCTATGCTACTGATATACAACTGTTTATGAATTATCAGCATTTCTTATGATAAAACATGGCTATCTAGCGATGCTATCAATCATTTGCTGTGCACTATAAAGAGACAATTAGTATACAGTTTGATCAAAGCGCATAGGCCCACTTACCGCGACAAGGGTGTCTCTAGTTTAAGTGGGAACCTACTCTAACCATGGCGCAGAGCCGTGCGGCGACCACCACGCCCCCACATCGCTCCAGCAGGCAACGGGACCCGGCAGCCGCATAGCAGCCCCACTGTACAGTGAGGCCGCATGGGCCCCGGGTCCCATCACTCCACCAGCACGGCATAGAAGCAAAGACGGCCGCCGTCCAGCGCCGCATGTGAACTGGTGCAAATGGCTCACCTGTTCACAGCCTCTCAGGAACTCCAACTGAGATGTGGTAGGAATTTATAGACCCTTTGCAGACTTCTGCTAATTAAAAAGCACCTGATCCACATGGGGAGGAGTGCTGACTCAGGGGAGGGGGGAAAAAGAAGTGTATAGCATGAATAGTATAAGTGTGTAGAGTGAATCTCTAAATCGCACATCCTCATACCTATGCTACTGATATACAACTGTTTATGAATTATCAGCATTTCTTATGATAAAACATGGCTATCTAGCGATGCTATCAATCATTTGCTGTGCACTATAAAGAGACAATTAGTATACAGTTTGATCAAAGCGCATAGGCCCACTTACCGCGACAAGGGTGTCTCTAGTTTAAGTGGGAACCTACTCTAACCATGGCGCAGAGCCGTGCGGCGACCACCACGCCCCCACATCGCTCCAGCAGGCAACGGGACCCGGCAGCCGCATAGCAGCCCCACTGTACAGTGAGGCCGCATGGGCCCCGGGTCCCATCACTCCACCAGCACGGCATAGAAGCAAAGACGGCCGCCGTCCAGCGCCGCATGTGAACTGGTGCAAATGGCTCACCTGTTCACAGCCTCTCAGGAACTCCAACTGAGATGTGGTAGGAATTTATAGACCCTTTGCAGACTTCTGCTAATTAAAAAGCACCTGATCCACATGGGGAGGAGTGCTGACTCAGGGGAGGGGGGAAAAAGAAGTGTATAGCATGAATAGTATAAGTGTGTAGAGTGAATCTCTAAATCGCACATCCTCATACCTATGCTACTGATATACAACTGTTTATGAATTATCAGCATTTCTTATGATAAAACATGGCTATCTAGCGATGCTATCAATCATTTGCTGTGCACTATAAAGAGACAATTAGTATACAGTTTGATCAAAGCGCATAGGCCCACTTACCGCGACAAGGGTGTCTCTAGTTTAAGTGGGAACCTACTCTAACCATGGCGCAGAGCCGTGCGGCGACCACCACGCCTCCACACCGCTCCAGCAGGCAACGGGACCCGGCAGCCGCATAGCAGCCCCACTGTACAGTGAGGCCGCATGGGCCCCGGGTCCCATCACTCCACCAGCACGGCATAGAAGCAAAGACGGCCGCCGTCCAGCGCCGCATGTGAACTGGTGCAAATGGCTCACCTGTTCACAGCCTCTCAGGAACTCCAACTGAGATGTGGTAGGAAGCATAGGTATGAGGATGTGCGATTTAGAGATTCACTCTACACACTTATACTATTCATGCTATACACTTCTTTTTTCCCCCCTCCCCTGAGTCAGCACTCCTCCCCATGTGGATCAGGTGCTTTTTAATTAGCAGAAGTCTGCAAAGGGTCTATAAATTCCTACCACATCTCAGTTGGAGTTCCTGAGAGGCTGTGAACAGGTGAGCCATTTGCACCAGTTCACATGCGGCGCTGGACGGCGGCCGTCTTTGCTTCTATGCCGTGCTGGTGGAGTGATGGGACCCGGGGCCCATGCGGCCTCACTGTACAGTGGGGCTGCTATGCGGCTGCCGGGTCCCGTTGCCTGCTGGAGCGATGTGGAGGCGTGGTGGTCGCCGCACGGCTCTGCGCCATGGTTAGAGTAGGTTCCCACTTAAACTAGAGACACCCTTGTCGCGGTAAGTGGGCCTATGCGCTTTGATCAAACTGTATACTAATTGTCTCTTTATAGTGCACAGCAAATGATTGATAGCATCGCTAGATAGCCATGTTTTATCATAAGAAATGCTGATAATTCATAAACAGTTGTATATCAGAAGCATAGGTATGAGGATGTGCGATTTAGAGATTCACTCTACACACTTATACTATTCATGCTATACACTTCTTTTTCCCCCCTCCCCTGAGTCAGCACTCCTCCCCATGTGGATCAGGTGCTTTTTAATTAGCAGAAGTCTGCAAAGGGTCTATAAATTCCTACCACATCTCAGTTGGAGTTCCTGAGAGGCTGTGAACAGGTGAGCCATTTGCACCAGTTCACATGCGGCGCTGGACGGCGGCCGTCTTTGCTTCTATGCCGTGCTGGTGGAGTGATGGGACCCGGGGCCCATGCGGCCTCACTGTACAGTGGGGCTGCTATGCGGCTGCCGGGTCCCGTTGCCTGCTGGAGCGATGTGGAGGCGTGGTGGTCGCCGCACGGCTCTGCGCCATGGTTAGAGTAGGTTCCCACTTAAACTAGAGACACCCTTGTCGCGGTAAGTGGGCCTATGCGCTTTGATCAAACTGTATACTAATTGTCTCTTTATAGTGCACAGCAAATGATTGATAGCATCGCTAGATAGCCATGTTTTATCATAAGAAATGCTGATAATTCATAAACGGTTGTATATCAGAAGCATAGGTATGAGGATGTGCGATTTAGAGATTCACTCTACACACTTATACTATTCATGCTATACACTTCTTTTTCCCCCCTCCCCTGAGTCAGCACTCCTCCCCATGTGGATCAGGTGCTTTTTAATTAGCAGAAGTCTGCAAAGGGTCTATAAATTCCTACCACATCTCAGTTGGAGTTCCTGAGAGGCTGTGAACAGGTGAGCCATTTGCACCAGTTCACATGCGGCGCTGGACGGCGGCCGTCTTTGCTTCTATGCCGTGCTGGTGGAGTGATGGGACCCGGGGCCCATGCGGCCTCACTGTACAGTGGGGCTGCTATGCGGCTGCCGGGTCCCGTTGCCTGCTGGAGCGATGTGGAGGCGTGGTGGTCGCCGCACGGCTCTGCGCCATGGTTAGAGTAGGTTCCCACTTAAACTAGAGACACCCTTGTCGCGGTAAGTGGGCCTATGCGCTTTGATCAAACTGTATACTAATTGTCTCTTTATAGTGCACAGCAAATGATTGATAGCATCGCTAGATAGCCATGTTTTATCATAAGAAATGCTGATAATTCATAAACAGTTGTACATCAGAAGCATAGGTATGAGGATGTGCGATTTAGAGATTCACTCTACACACTTATACTATTCATGCTATACACTTCTTTTTCCCCCCTCCCCTGAGTCAGCACTCCTCCCCATGTGGATCAGGTGCTTTTTAATTAGCAGAAGTCTGCAAAGGGTCTATAAATTCCTACCACATCTCAGTTGGAGTTCCTGAGAGGCTGTGAACAGGTGAGCCATTTGCACCAGTTCACATGCGGCGCTGGACGGCGGCCGTCTTTGCTTCTATGCCGTGCTGGTGGAGTGATGGGACCCGGGGCCCATGCGGCCTCACTGTACAGTGGGGCTGCTATGCGGCTGCCGGGTCCCGTTGCCTGCTGGAGCGATGTGGAGGCGTGGTGGTCGCCGCACGGCTCTGCGCCATGGTTAGAGTAGGTTCCCACTTAAACTAGAGACACCCTTGTCGCGGTAAGTGGGCCTATGCGCTTTGATCAAACTGTATACTAATTGTCTCTTTATAGTGCACAGCAAATGATTGATAGCATCGCTAGATAGCCATGTTTTATCATAAGAAATGCTGATAATTCATAAACAGTTGTATATCAGAAGCATAGGTATGAGGATGTGCGATTTAGAGATTCACTCTACACACTTATACTTTTACCATTGTGTTACAGTGATTATATTTATATTTTAGATACTATTATTGATGTGTATGAATGTGTGTTAGAATATGTGTTTTTAATATTATAATAATTGATTCTAATTAATAAAGCACCACGGCTAATAGATATAGTGAGTGCCCAGCCCTTTTCTTTTGTATAATTTTTTGCTTGTTAGATTGGGTGAATCTGCGGGCTGTGAGCACCCATCCGGGTTTTTCCATACAGTAGTGCGACCCATTATCTGTGAATTAAAACTACTCATATATATATATATATATCTGCAAATACCACAGCAGCACAGTCAGATGATGTGAACTGGGTGCAACTCCTCTAGGAGACCGACTAATCCTCCAACAGAGCCTCATGCTCCCCCATCTCTAGGGTCACTTCCTCTCCCCCAGACTCATACGCTGAGGATTGGTTTATCCCTCATTGATTACAGCCCAGCTGACCTCACCTGGGGCCAGGGAACCTGTAATGGACTAGAGGTGTGGACTGGAAGACTCCCACTACCAACCTGTCTCCCAGTCCAAAGAAATCCAGCCCATACAACTTTAAATAAAAAACAGCTCCAGCAACTATGCCTTCCTGAAGCCATACCATTTCTGAATTTCAGTTCTCACCCAGCTAAACTGAAAAACCGGTTGAGATACACACCCCCACCATACCACTACCATGCACTTTACTGTACACATTACCACTAATAAATATATATATATATATATATATATATATATACACACAAACAGATGCAGCAGTTAAACTTGATGGTTAACACGTTAAGTAAAGAATGACAAGAAAAAGTTAACTAACCAAGATAAAACTGTGCCATAAGATATATATATATATACAGTCGTGGCCAAAAGTTTTGAGAATGACACAAATATTAGTTTTCACAAAGTTTGCTGCTAAACTGCTTTTAGATCTTTGTTTCAGTTGTTTCTGTGATGTAGTGAAATATAATTACACGCACTTCATACGTTTCAAAGGCTTTTATCGACAATTACATGACATTTATGCAAAGAGTCAGTATTTGCAGTGTTGGCCCTTCTTTTTCAGGACCTCTGCAATTCGACTGGGCATGCTCTCAATATACTTCTGGGCCAATTCCTGACTGATAGCAACCCATTCGTTCATAATCACTTCTTGGAGTTTGTCAGTGGGTTTTTGTTTGTCCACCCGCCTCTTGAGGATTGACCACAAGTTCTCAATGGGATTAAGATCTGGGGAGTTTCCAGGCCATGGACCCAAAATGTAAACGTTTTGGTCCCCGAGCCACTTAGTTATCACTTTTGCCTTATGGCACGGTGCTCCATCGTGCTGGAAAATGCATTGTTCTTCACCAAACTGTTGTTGGATTGTTGGAAGAAGTTGCTGTTGGAGGGTGTTTTGGTACCATTCTTTATTCATGGCTGTGTTTTTGGGAAAAATTGTGAGTGAGCCCACTCCCTTGGATGAGAAGCAACCCCACACATGAATGGTCTAAGGATGCTTTACTGTTGGCATGACACAGGACTGATGGTAGCGCTCACCTTTTCTTCTCCGGACAAGCCTTTTTCCAGATGCCCCAAACAATCGGAAAGAGGCTTCATCAGAGAATATGACTTTGCCCCAGTCCTCAGCAGTCCATTCACCAAACTTTCTGCAGAAGATCAATCTGTCCCTGATGTTTTTTTTGGAGAGAAGTGGCTTCTTTGCTGCCCTTCTTGACACCAGGCCATCTTCCAAAAGTCTTCGCCTCACTGTGCGTGCAGATGCGCTCACACCTGCCTGCTGCCATTCCTGAGCAAGCTCTGCACTGGTGGCACTCCGATCCCGCAGCTGAATCCTCTTTAGGAGACGATCCTGGCGCTTGCTGGACTTTCTTGGATGCCCTGAAGCCTTCTTAACAAGAATTGAACCTCTTTCCTTGAAGTTCTTGATGATCCTATAAATTGTTGATTGAGGTGCAATCTTAGTAGCAACAATATCCTTGCCTGTGAAGCCATTTTTATGCAACGCAATGATGGCTGCACGCGTTTCTTTGCAGGTCACCATGGTTAACAATGGAAGAACAATAATTTCAAGCATCACCCTCCTTTTAACATGTCAAGTCTGCCATTTTAACCCAATCAGCCTGACATAATGATCTCCAGCCTTGTGCTCGTCAACATTCTCACTTGAGTTAACAAGACGATTACTGAAATGATCTCAGCAGGTCCTTTAATGACAGCAATGAAATGCAGTGGAAAGTTTTTTTTTGGGAATAAGTTAATTTTCATGGCAAAGAAGGACTATGCAATTCATCTGATCACTCTTCATAACATTCTGGAGTATATGCAAATTGCTATTATGAAAACTTAAGCAGCAACTTTTTCAATTTCCAATATTTATGTAATTCTCTAAACTTTTCGCCACGACTGTATATGTGTGTGTGTGTATATATATATATATATATATATATATATATATATACACTCACCTAAAGAATTATTAGGAACACCTGTTCTATTTCTCATTAATGCAATTATCTAGTCAACCAATCACATGGCAGTTGCTTCAATGCATTTAGGGGTGTGGTCCTGGTCAAGACAATCTCCTGAACTCCGAACTGAATGTCAGAATGGGAAAGAAAGGTGATTTAAGCAATTTTGAGCGTGGCATGGTTGTTGGTGCCAGACGGGCCGGTCTGAGTATTTCACAATCTGCTCAGTTACTGGGATTTTCACGCACAAGCATTTCTAGGGTTTACAAAGAATGGTGTGAAAAGGGAAAAACATCCAGTATGCGGCAGTCCTGTGGGCAAAAATGCCTTGTGGATGCTAGAGGTCAGAGGAGAATGGGCCAACTGATTCAAGCTGATAGAAGAGCAACGTTGACTGAAATAACCACTCGTTACAACCGAGGTATGCAGCAAAGCATTTGTGAAGCCACAACACGCACAACCTTGAGGCAGATGGGCTACAACAGCAGAAGACCCCACCGGGTACCACTCATCTCCACTACAGATAGGAAAAAGAGGCTACAATTTGCACGAGCTCACCAAAATTGGACTGTTGAAGACTGGAAAAATGTTGCCTGGTCTGATGAGTCTCGATTTCTGTTGAGACATTCAAATGGTAGAGTCTGAATTTGGCGTAAACAGAATGAGAACATGTATCCATCCTCTGATGGCTACTTCCAGCAGGATAATGCACCATGTCACAAAGCTCGAATCATTTCAAATTGGTTTCTTGAACATGACAATGAGTTCACTGTACTAAAATGGCCCCCACAGTCACCAGATCTCAACCCAATAGAGCATCTTGGGATGTGGTGTAACGGGAGCTTCGTGCCCTAGATGTGCATCCCTCAAATCTCCATCAACTGCAAGATGCTATCCTATCAATATGGGCCAACATTTCTAAAGAATGCTATCAGCACCTTGTTGAATCAATGCCACGTAGAATTAAGGCAGTTCTGAAGGCAAAAGGGGGTCTAACATCGTATTAGTATGGTGTTACTAATAATTTTTTAGGTGAGTGTATATATATATATATATACAGTGGGATGCGAAAGTTTGGGCAACCTTGTTAATCGTCATGATTTTCCTGTATAAATCGTTGGTTGTTACGATAAAAAATGTCAGTTAAATATATCATATAGGAGACACACACAGTGATATTTGAGAAGTGAAATGAAGTTTATTGGATTTACAGAAAGTGTGCTATAATTGTTTAAACAAAATTAGGCAGGTGCATACATTTGGGCACTGTTGTCATTTTATTGATTCCAAAACCTTTAGAACTAATTATTGGAACTCAAATTGGCTTGGTAAGCTCAGTGACCCCTAACCTACATACACAGGTGAATCCAATTATTAGAAAGAGTACTTAAGGGGGTCAATTGTAAGTTTCCCTCCTTTTTTAATTTTCTCTGAAGAGTAGCAACATGGGGGTCTCTAAACAACTCTCAAATGACCTGAAGACAAAGATTGTTTACCATCATGGTTTAGGGGAAGGATACAGAAAGCTGTCTCAGAGATTTCAGCTGTCTGTTTCCACAGTTAGGAACATATTGAGGAAATTGAAGACCACAGGCTCAGTTCAAGTTAAGGCTCGAAGTGGCAGACCAAGAAAAATCTCGGATAGACAGAAGCGACGAATGGTGAGAACAGTCAGAGTCAACCCACAGACCAGCACCAAAGACCTACAACATCATCTTGCTGAAGATGGAGTCACTGTGCATCGTTCAACCATTCGGCACACTTTACACAAGGAGATGCTGTATGCGAGAGTGATGCAGAGGAAGCCTTTTCTCCGCCCACAGCACAAAAAGTGCCGCTTGAGGTGGGCTAAAGCACATTTGGACAAGCCAGCTTCATCTTGGAATAAGGTGCTGTGGACTGATGAAACTAAAATTGAGTTATTTGGCCATAACAAGGGGCATTATGCATGGAGGAAAAAGAACACAGCATTCCAAGAAAAACACCTGCTACCTACAGTAAAATAGGGTGGTGGTTCCATCATGCTGTGGGGCTGTGTGGCCAGTGCAGGGACTGGGAATCTTGTCAAAGTTGAGGGACGCATGGATTCCACTCAGTATCAGCAGATTCTGGAGACCAATGTCCAGGAATCAGTGACAAAGCTGAAGCTGCGCCGGGGCTGGATCTTTCAACAAGACAACGACCCTAAACACTGCTCAAAATCCATTATGGCATTTATGCAGAGGAACAAGTACAATGTTCTGGAATGGCCATCTCAGTCCCCAGACCTGAATATAATTGAAAATCTGTGGTGTGACTTAAAGAGAGCTGTCCATGCTCGGAAGCCATCAAACCTGAATGAACTAAAGATGTTTTGTAAAGAGGAATGGTCCAAAATACTTTCAACCAGAATCCAGACTCTAATTGGAACCTAAAGGTAGCTTTTAGAGGCTGTAATTTCTTCAAAAGGAGGATCTACTAAATATTGATTTCATTTCTTTTTTGTGGTGCCCAAATTTATGCACCTGCCTAATTTTGTTTAAACAATTATAGCACACTTTCTGTAAATCCAATAAACTTCATTTCACTTCTCAAATATCACTGTGTGTGTCTCCTATATGATATATTTAACTGACATTTTTTATCGTAACAACTAACGATTTATACAGGAAAATCATGACGATTAACAAGGTTGCCCAAACTTTCGCATCCCACTGTATATATATATATATATATATAATTCCTTTTTTCTGTAAATAAAAGCTCTCTCTAAGTGCTATTAAAAGCCGCTCAGGTGAGATGGTTACACCCAAAATCAGGTACAGAAAAAAAAAATCTACAATCAGAAAATAAAAATAGATTTAATAGATTTAAAAAGGAATATGTTCCCTATCTGGTTTTAAATATAGGTGAAACATTTCCTTTAAAAAAACTAACTACTGCACATTAGTAAAAAATGCAGCAAACACAGCAAAATACTCCTCAGCCGCAGCAATTTTATTTAATATCTGAACATGCTGGCCTGCTTGTTTAGTAATACACAGAGTAAATGTACTTAAATTCATTCCAGTTTCCATTTAGCCTGAATTTGGTGCCAAGAGCAACAACTAAAGTGGAATGATGCCAATAAAACTGACATCAGCAGCAATGAGACAAGGATATTACAAGATTATGGGGGGAATTCATCATTGTTGGTGTATTTGAGGTTAGTTTGCAGACTGGAATTGCTATGCGTACCAGCGCCACATTTATGAAAATACCACACAGTAATAATAAATGTAGCGCAAGTGCAATGTGGTTATGCTTATTTTAGAAAAAAATTGAACACCTGGAAGATGCCTAGAGTGGGGCTGTGATTTTTGGCAACTTTAAAAAAAAGTTGTTACACAAATTGAAATTTTAAAGCGAAATCTGTAGGAGGCATTGGACGGTGAAGTGAAATTTGCAAAATGGACCCCCAGAGAACCCTACTGGTGACTTTACAAAGCCAGACTTTTGGTGTGCAGGGCTTGATAAATTCCATCTTATGTGATTGCATCATCATGTTTCACTACCAAGTCAACAACAGGCATTTCTTTGGTTTAGATATTTGGGTCTAATCACATGATGCGGTCACATCTGTCTATGGGGTTTGTCTGGTAAAGAAGCTGAGTCCCATTTACTGAGCTGCAATACCTGACACAACCCAAGGACAAATCCAGGGTTGTAGCTAGACGTTTCTTCACCTGGGAAAAATTTTGTTTGGGAAAAGGCAAGCCCCTATATGGCTCTGTGAGGTTTAAAAACCGGAAAAAAATACAAACAATAAAAATCCATAATATGAAGCAGGATGTAGTATTGAGCTATTAAGTAGAAACTATCCTGATACCTAAACTTGAGTATATTCTCTTTCATGTCAACAGTACTGTATTTTTTTCCACTATGCAGTGTTCGGGAAATTTAGAGGTCTCTTTTTCTAGTGTTTTGAATGCAAACCCAGTTCCAGGCCAGAGACTGCAAAGAACCAGAGGGCTCTGTGCCATATAAGTTTGCTGAAGGCACTTCCAGGGCACTCGATGTGCCACAGAGTTCTGCCCATCTATCAAAGTTAGTGCACTTGTTGTGCACCAGTGACACAGTCACTAAGTACCACAGAATCTTTGGGGTTAAATGTCCAGGATCAGAACTAGCTCTAATAATGTTCTTTCCAATGGGACCCCGGCTGCATGTTGCAGCTGATTTTAAGCAGCCTACCGTATGTAGTGGGCACAACTGCTGCTCCTGTGCCATAACTGAACATGAAGGTGCAGCAACTTAGTCCTCAGCTCAACATACAGATATGTCAAAGTGCAGAAGAAAGTTAAGCAGGAAGCACTTTATCTTTATTAATGATCATATGTAATACAAAATTATCTAAACAAGCCTTTTCTACCCCTTTTCTTGCCATTCTCATTGCCCATCCAGGAGAGAGGGGAAAAAAACCCACCAAAAATAAATAGTAAGTAACCTATGGATATCATCACAATTATTCCCAGTTGGCCAATATATCCTCAGTGCTCCAGTTGCTTATTGTTTTGGGAATATAATTTTTCATATCTTTTTAATCTGTCCACCATATTTTCCCATTCAGTTTTCAAAAGGATTTTCTTAGAGCTCTTTCACACGAGCTAGTTTTCTGTCGCAGAAAAAAACTGATTCAACTTGCGCTCAAAACCGTCCATTTTTCCCTGAACATATCCTAACACAATACATATCTCTCTTGTGAAAGAGGTCTTAGAGCACCAAATCCTTGTGATTATGATTAGAGATGAGCGAATTATTCAAAAATTTGGCTGCTTTGCCAAATTTTAGAAAAAAATTTGCTTCATGACAAATTACTTTGTCACAAAGCACATTTCTTTGTATGTAGTGGGTGCAATGATATGGAGCAATGATTGCGCTGCTCCCCATCATTGTACCTCTCAGATGTCACATTCATACATGATCGCGGCATCTGATATATATAACAGAGTGTAAAAAAAATAAAAAATAATCATACTAACCTGAATTATTTGCTCACAAAAGCCTGGCTTGAAGATCTGGTGTGAAATCTCATATTTAACTGCACATAGGATTTCGTGCGAGATCTTCAGACAAGATGGCTCCGTCGGACCCGTTGCGAGTAGTGATGAGCGGCAGGGGTCATATTCGAATTCGCGATATTTCGCGAATATTTCGTAGAATATTCGTTGAATATTCGCAAATTTGAAAATTCGTTATATTCTACGATTTTTTTACTCGAAAAATCGGCAAGGTAATGATCGTTTAATATGCAAATTTTTGTAATGCAAATTTTTCAACTTACAACTATTAGACAAGGAAGATTATAGCACTATATTAGCTAAATTGCTCTATATTCATTTTTTTTTTTTTCGAATATTCGCTATATTGCTATAACTTTATTTTTTCGAATATTTGTGATATTTTAAAACAAGAATATATAGCGAATATTCGAAAAAAATACGAATATAGAGCAATTTAGCTAATATAGTGCTATATAATCTTTGTCTAATAGTTGTAATTTTTTTCTCATCTGAAGTTCAGATTGGAAAAAAATTACAACTATAAAAAAAACATTATAGCACTATATTAGCTAAATTGCTCTATATTCGTATATTTTTTTTTTGAATATTCGCTATATTGCTATAACTTAGTTTTTTTGTATATTAGTAATATTCTAAAACAAGAATATATAGCAATATATAGCGAATATTCGAAAAAAAAACTAACATAGAGCAATTTAGCTAATATAGTGCTATAACGACTAAGGGTACTCACCCGAAACGCGTCAACGTCCCTGCCGTGTATGGGGTGGTTATGTCTGTCAACTGTATTTGATGAATAAAGAAGAGCTGACAGAGGAACTCTATTTGCCTCCGGGACCTTACTTTACTTATTTGCAGTCTAAATTGCTCTATATTCGTTTTTTTTTTTATATATTCGCTATATATTCTTGTTTTAGAATATTACGAATATTCGAAAAAACAAAGTTATAGCAATATAGTGAATATTAAAAAAAAAAAACTAATATACAGCATTTTAGCTAATATAGTGCTATAATCTTCTTTGTCTAATAGTTGTAAGTTTAAAAATTTGCAATAAAAGTTTGCATTACAAAAATTAGCATTACAAAAATTCGCAAACAACACTACTCCTAAAGTCAAATATACTGCAGCCTTCTCATTGGCCCACAATCTAGAAGCAGGGAGGGATCATATGTACTGATTAAAAAAAATTGGAATATTCGAAATTACGAATATATATCACTATATTCGAAATATTCGCAAATTTTCGAAGTACCTATATTCTCGAAATTCGAATATTCGTGATCAACACTAGTTGCGAGCAAATTAATCAGGTAAGTATGATTTTATTTAGTTTTTTTACACTATTTCAGGTTAAATTGGTTTGCTACCACAAAGCACGAGGGAATTTGGCACTGTGGCGAATCAAATTTATCCTGAAATTCAGATTGAAGTCCACTTTGTGGACTTTGATTTGCTCAACAGTAGTTACGATTCTAACTATTGGGAGAGCTTTAAAAATCTGAAACTATTAATAGAAGTTAGAATTTCTCTTGCAATTAAAAACAGTGCTTATAAGCACCACCCACAAATCTCAAAAGATGAATCATTTCCTCCAAAATACTGTTATATTTTCACACTTGGCAGATCCTTCCTTTACCCACTCCCATGCGTGGTCTATTCCCAGTCCATTGTTTGTTTTTGGCATACAGTATCTTACTAGGTCTATTTTATATAGGCAACTTACTTTATTCAAAGAATAAGTCTTATAGACCAATATGGTAACTACAGGAAGATTGCAATTTTCTATTTGACAGGGGATGCATATACTGTACTTCCCAGCATTCATATCAGCAGAACCAGAGTTATAGGGCTGTATTTCCAGAGGTAATTTTTGAACCTATTTTCTACACTGTTGTTCACTTCTCCTTGTCGATGTGTCAACAAATGTTTGCATCATTATCGTGCTGCAAATCATTTTCAGCATTCAGGAAAATCCAAAGAGTTTTGCAAAGTGTTAATGAAAGCATTTTGTTATAGATTTGACAGTATCGGGCTTGCAAAGCAGAAATTCATATTACCCTACAGGAGGAAATCCTACATACATACTTATTTGTACTTGCCAAGGAGCCAGCATCTATCATTTTGGAAGTAATCAGATGCAGATATGTTGCACAAAGTGTTTATCCACTATGTAGCTTGTGTATTTGTAGCTGTCATCTGCAGAGCTATCTCTACCTACATCTTTCTGTACGATGGAATTTTGTACCATGACACTTTTGACTCAATATAATTTTCCTTTTAGTGATGGATGGAAAAAGTTTATAACCTATAATACACATTTCTAACATTTAAACATCACATTTCTATAATTTGAATATTTTTGGAAAATAGCATTCCTCCCAACATAAGGAAATATGGATACAATTTATACTGTAAATTTACCTGTAAATGTTTACAAAATTTGCTGCCAATTTGTTTTTTTATATGTATAGTTTCCCACTAGGATTTGAAATAATACATAGGTTGAATTTAATGTATTAAAATTCAAGAAACTGTCCAGGAAAGTGCAGCCATGTATTCTCAATGTAATTACAATTCTGGATCATCTATTCTTATGTATAGATGTTGCGAACATAACATTTTCCATTCGCGAATGGCGAACGCAAATTTACGCAAATGTTCGCGAACGGGCGAACCGCCATAGACTTCAATAGACAGGCAAATTTTAAAACCCACAGGGACTCTTTCTGGCCACAATAGTGATGGAAAAGTTGTTTCAAGGGGACTAACACCTGGACTGTGGCATGCCGGAGGGGGATCCATGGTAAAACTCCCATGGAAAATTACGTAGTTGGCGCAGAGTGTGGTAAGTTGAATTCGCAATGTGATTAATATAACCTGCATTAATCGCATTGCAAATTCAACTTAGAGCTAAGTTCCTAATGGTTGTATTGCTAGAATTGACGAATATAACAAATATAGCACTATATTCTCAATCTTCGTTATATCCTGCAATACAACCATTAGGAACCCAGCTCTAAGTTGAATTCGCAATGCGATTAATATAACCTGTATTAATCGCATTGCGATTACAACTTAGATCTGAGTTCCTAATGGTTGTATTGCTAGAATTGACGAATATAACGAATATAGCACTATATTCTCAATCTTCGTTATATTCTAGCAATACAACCATTAGGAACCCAGCTCTAAGTTGAATTCGCAATGCGATTAATATAACCTGTATTAATCTCATTACGATTACAACTTAGTCAAATTTGTGACACTGCAGCTTCAGAATGAATCTAAGATGGATGCTGTCCTTGCTTTTTGATAGGAGGTGGGAGGGTCTGGGAGGGAGAGTATGCTGATTGGCTGGAATGTGTCTGCTGACTGTGAGGTACAGGGTCAAAGTTTGCTCAATGATGATGTATAGGGGGCGGACCGAACATCGCATATGTTCGCCCGCCGCGGCGAACACAAACAAGCTATGTTCACCGGCGAATAGTTCGGGACATCTCTATTCTTATGCCTGTATGTTGAGCCATACTTTTGTTATTCCTTCTAGAAGTTATAAATAAATTGCTAGCAGTCTGCAGTAAGGGTACAGAGGGGTATTACCCAGTCAATGATGTGTCCCTGCTCAGTCTGACAATGGTAGCAATGACTGGATACAGTTACTACTGTGCATGGACACACCCCCAAGTGATTAACACTAGAGATGAGCGAATTTTTCAAATATTCTATTCGGCCGGTTTGCCAAATTTTTGGAAAAAATTTGCTTCGATCCGAATGTATTCGCGGTGAATCAAATTAAAAATGGCTATTTCCTGGCTGCAGAGAGCCTTTATAGTGGTGTAGAACACTATGCCTTGTAGTAACACGCATAGGGAGTCTGTGTTGGTAATTAAATAATACTGTGAGTCGGTATGACATGCAGAGGACAGGCGTCGCTCTTAGAATCACTGCACACTTCGCTTATTAGGGAAGTCACGGGCCAAAACTGACCAAATAACTCAAATATGAACTCAGCCTTACAGGTCGATGTTAGCGCCAAGAAGCAGCACATTCCTTTTACACCTTCACCAGCTGATTCCACAAAGATGTTAACAGAACCTGTTCTATTAAACGTGTATAAAAGAAGAGGCCCCCAGACAGAGTCACTGATTAATTTGCCCTTCCTATGATCCGTCACAACAATAACCCCCAAAACGGATCCTGACTGTTGAGCACACGCCTTCACTCGGTCAGGATTTGCTGAATAATACATCAGTATTGCTAATGCCCCAAACAGGAGTGGATGTAAAACAGAGATGACACGTGAATGGAATATTTGCATGTCTTCTGTGTTTTCTACCCACTCCTGCTTTTGGCTACCAAATCATAAGCCAATTCTGATGGGACCATGCAGGCCTTACAGCTGCTACACTGACAGGATCCGTTGTGTGTCAAATTTTTCCTTCCTTCTGACAGATCAGAAGAAAGGTCAAATAAATGATTATGTCAGCCAGGCCGAAAGGCAAAATAGTGGACCAGCCATGAAGTGGGGAAGGTGGGAACAGCATGAGAAGTCCACAGAGTGGACCTATGACATAGTAGTGAGGTGGAAGCATTGAAGTCAATGGGGACCCGAACTTTGGAGAACTAAAATGGCTCTAAAAAAAGTCATGAAAAGGGCTAGAGGGCTGCAAATGGCATCAAAATGTGGTTAAGAGCATGGCAAGTGCAAATGTGGATAGGGATATAACTTAAAATAACATAAAATATGCAAAAACAAAAAATAATAATCTTGATCTAGGAGGACGAGGTCTATATGGAGTAAGAGGTTGAGGAGGGGGTGGATGTTGCGGTGCAGGTGGAAGAGGCGGTGGGGGAGGAGAAGGTAGCCTATGCTGGTTTTTGGTTTTAATTAATTTTTTGGTTTAAATTTGGGTACACCCCAAAACATTGGGAAATATAACCTGTGATAACCTCCTCCAGCCATGCTAAACAAAAGTTCAGACAATACACTGGCTGCAGGGCAGGCCATCACCTCCAAGGCGTAAAGGGCAAGCTCAGGCCATGTGCCCAATTTGGAGACCCAGAAGTTGAAGGGGGCAGACCCATCAGTCAGTACATGTAGGCGTGTGCACACATACTGCTCCACCATGTCTCATGTCCCCGTGATGTCCACGATCCAATAGGATATCTTCTCTATCAACTTTCGATCTTCTTTTATGCGCCTACCATGGTGATCACAGGTAACGGGGAATAAGGGTTCAATGCTGAAGAGGGAGCGTGAGAAAGGGATACGACACCCAAGGCAGGTCAATGGCTGCAATGTGATCAAACGGAAATGTGGGACAAGTTGTTAAAGCGGAAGCATCAAAGTAAAGGAGGGGGCGCCTGGCAATTGCCCACTACCAACTCGGGGAGGTAGTGACAATAAATAACAATACAGAACTCTTAAGATGTCCTGTTATTGAAATGATTAATAAAAAATTATAGGGAATGTCACTGGGGTATTTTGGATTTGGAAACGTTAGACAGGAGAGGCCCTGCTGCCGCTTTGTTGACTCTAGATAACTTCCACGATCCAATTAGATATCTTCTCTATCAACTTTCGATGTTCTTTTTTGCGCCTACCATGTTGATCACGATTATCGGCGCATCAGGGCTCCACGCTGGAGAGGGAGCATGAGAAAGGGATAACACATCCAAGGGAGGTCAATTGCTGCAATGTGATAGAGCTGAAATGTGGGACAAGTTATTAAAGCAGAAGGATCAAATGAAAGGGCCAATTAAAGACTAATTTAAAAAATTTCGGGTCCTGTCAACTATGTATAGTGAGGTATGTTTCCACTGGCCTCGGGGATCGAGTGAAGGGGTGGACCATAGGCGCAAAACGCAACCAGAGTTTTTTTCAAACCAATTGTTTTTTTTATTATTGTTATCGTGACAACGCGTTTCAGGGTTCTGCAGACATTTTTTTCAAGTCTAAAAAACATATACATACAATCATACAAATTAAGAACACACTGATGGGCATAAGGTTACAAAAAATATATATGATAAAAGGAATAATAATAATAATAGTAATAAAATGACCGTCACGGGGAGGGTCATTCAAACTTAGATTTTGATGTAGATATAAATGGATGAATGAGTACATAAATACGTGAATACAATGAAATCAATAAATAATAAATAGAGTAAAAATAAATATCAATTGTAAAAAATAAAAATATAAATATATATATAAGAAAGGCGCCAGTTGAGGTCAAAAGCAGGATTTTCTAATCAAATGATTACGTGGCTGATAATAAATAGCTGGTGATAAATAACTATTTGTAGGGCGCATGTAAAATTAATCTTAATATTGATATGCAATATAAATTTATATACAGTTAAATATTTAATTAGTTGTTAAATTGTGCATACTCGATTATTCAGAAGAGACGCAGGATCGGAGGTGCATTACTACTACAGCGTCACTTGTGTAAGTTTTAACTGTTGGTAAGGTGAGGGTAAATGGACCTATATAGGAAGTGGTTCACATAATTGTTGAAAAACGAAGGCATGACATAATGTTAAGTGGTCAAAGTAAGAGGAGAGGGCGAAAGGCATGATGTGGTATAAAGAAGAGGAAATTAAAAGAGGGGAAAAGAGATGAAGAGCAGCGCTGGAGTACGTACCGGTGGAGAATGCTGCTGATGGAGAATGCGCTTCTCCCAGCTTCTGGCACGTGCGGCGTCCAGATGCTGTGTGCTGGGACCACGCACTGAGCAGGCAGTGAGGAGGTGAAGTGGGCGGTGACAATGCGGGCTGGGTGGGGCAGCGGTGACGCAATCGCCCCAAATGGGCGGAGCTTGCTGCTGACATGTTGATGGTGGAGTGGGTGTGTGTGTGGGCGTGGCCTAGTGCCGCGATGGGGAAGGCTGCGATGCGGTGCCGGCGCATCGATGTAGATTGGCAGTGGCGGAACTATGTGATGCGATGGAGGCGGAGGGGAGGGGGGCGAGAGTGATGGGCTGAAGGAGATGAGAGGGCAGCATGAAGCGATGGGCGGGGACTGCATCTGATAGGGAATGTGACTGCAGTGATGCTAGGGATAAGGGGGATAAACATGCCACAATAATTGGGGATGACGGAGGGAGAGAAGAGGAGGGGATGGGTTGGAAATAAGGAGATGAGGGGGCGACATTGGAGGTGGGCAGGGACGATGTCTGTGAGGGGGTTTGACTGCGATGATGCTAGGGATGAAGGGGATGAGTACAAAGTGATGCTGGGAATGCTGGGAACGATGTTGGGAATGAGGGGGGAGACGAAGGGGAGGGATGGGGACGCAGCAATGCTAGGGATGAAATGGCATGATTAAGAGGATATTGTAGATGTGAATATGAGAAAAGAGAGAGTTATGGGAGAGTGGTCTAATTATATTTGGATTTAGAAACATTTGCTTTCTAGGCTTTCATTAGGACCGTAAGGTTCCAGTGTTTGGAGTTTATAGATCCAAAACATTTCTCTCCGTTGTAAAGTTCTGAACCTGTCGGAACAGCTGTCAGAGATATGTTTGATGGGCGTGATGGTTAGCCTCGTGGGATCCTTGTCGTGAATGGCCAGGAAGTCTCTTAGGTAGCCCCGTTTGATAGTCCATCTGTGGTTGTTTAGGCGTTCTCTGAGGGTCTGAGTGGTTCGACCTACATATTGCTGTCCACAGGGCATTCTAAAAAGATAAATAACAAAACTTGAGGCACAGTTCATAAGGCTTTTGATAACAAATTCTTCCCCTGTGATGTTGATCTTGAAGGTCGTTATACGGTTATTGATATTATCACTTGCATAGTTTATGGCTGCATTTGAAGCTTTAGCGTCAGGGAACCATTTAGATGTGGTCATTGTGGCACGTTTTATTCTTTTTAGTTTGCCCGGGGTTAGTGCATTCCTTATTGTACGGGCCCTCCTAAATGTGAAGTGGGGCTTGGAGGAAATAGTTTCTTTAAGATAGTGATCAGCCTTCTGGATGTGCCAGTATTTTGTTATAATGTTCCTTAGTGTTCCATGGTTGGGATTGAAGGTGGTGATAAAGGAGGATTTAGATTTTATGCCGTCGACCATTGTGTCTGGTTTCTTTTTGGTTGTTAGACAATCCTCTTGGCTCTGCTCATATGCTCGTCTGAAAGCCCCTTCAACTATCCCTCTTGGGTAGTTTTTGTTTTGAAATCTGGAACGTAAAATACGGCTTTGTGCAATAAAGTCATTAGTTGTTGAGCAGTTCCTCCTTATCCGTTTAAATTGACTAAAGGGAATGTTGTCTTTCCATTTTCTGTAATGTGCGCTTTCATAGTCCAGGTAACTATTAGCGTCCACTTTCTTGAAAAAGGTTTTTGTCATAATAGTGTTGCATTCAGAATACAAAACCAGAGTATTCAATTGAGATATTAGAACTTGTGACGTAAAACTGAAGTTCCAAGTGTTGTTATTTAAATAGGACACAGATGTTTGGGCTTCTTCTTCGCTCCCCTTCCAAATAAAAATTTGGTCATCAATGTACCTTTTGTAGAACACAATTGATTCCGTCCAATTGTGATTGTTGTTAAGGAATGCCTCTTCAAACCGACCCACGTAGAGATTGGCAAAACTTTGCGCGAATCTCGTCCCCATGGCGGTCCCTTTGCGCTGTTTGTAGATTTTACCTTCAAACGCAAAGACATTGTGTGTCAGGACAAACCGTATGGCATCAAGAATAAATTGCTTGTGTCTTGAAGTCAATTGGTCATCCATTTGCAAAAAATGGTCCGTTGTACGGATGCCCGCCTCATGTGGAATATTTGAATAAAGTGCCGACACATCCAAAGTCAGCTACCTGTATGATGGATCCCAGTCTATTTCTTTCAGAAGTGAGATCAACTGTGTTGAGTCTCTTAAATGGGAGTTGAGACCGGTAACGTGTTTTTGTAAAAAAATGTCCACATAATGTGAGAGGTTACTGGTTAGGGAATTGATTCCAGAAATAATGAGCCTTCCTGGTGGGTTCTTTTCATTTTTAAGAACCTTCGGTAGGTGGTAAAATATTGCTGTGTTCGGGTGGTCAATAGTGATATATTCTTTTTCTTTTTTGGTCAGGATCTTTTTGTCCTCTGCTGCATTTAGGAGTATCAGGAGGTTTCTCCTATCTTTGTTTAGTAGATTGGCGTGGAGGGACTCATAGTAAGCAGGATCGTCAAGGATCCTCTTAGCCTCCGTGATATAGTCATCCCTCTTTTGGAGAACCATCCCTCCTCCTTTGTCCGCACTTCTAATCACTATGGTGTCATTCTTAGTGAGTTCCAAAAGGGCTTCTTTCTCCTTCATGGTAAGGTATTCTTGTTCTTCAGGTTCTTATTAATGCTTCTTATCTCTTTAGACACTAGGGAAAAAAACTTATTTATGTGGTTCCCTTTGTGATGAGAGGGATAAAATGTAGATTTTGGCTAGGTGGGCAAAGGGGCCCATATTCCAAAGAGCACCTTTCGGATTTCACAAGTCATTTTTTACAGAATTTGATTTCAAACTCCTTACCACACATTTGGGCCCCTATAATACCAGGGCAGTATAACTACCCCACAAGTGACCCCATTTTGGAAAGAAGACACCCCAAGGTATTCCGTGAGGGGCATGGCGAGTTCCTAGAATTTTTTATTTTTTGTCACAAGTTAGTGGAAAATGATGATTTTTTTTTTTTTTTTTTTTTTTTCATACAAAGTCTCATATTCCACAAACTTGTGACAAAAAATAAAAACTTCCATGAACTCACTATGCCCATCAGCGAATACCTTGGGGTCTCTTCTTTCCAAAATGGGGTCACTTGTGGGGTAGTTATACTGCCCTGGCATTCTAGGGGCCCAAATGTGTGGTAAGTAGGTAAATGACCTGTGAAATCCGAAAGGTGCTCTTTGGAATGTGGGCCCCTTTGCCCACCTAGGCTGCAAAAAAGTGTCACACATCTGGTATCTCTGTATTCAGGAGAAGTTGAGGAATGTGTTTTGGGGTGTCTTTTTACATATACCCATGCTGGGTGAGATAAATATCTTGGTCAAATGCCAACTTTGTATAAAAAAATGGGAAAAGTTGTCTTTTGCCAAGATATTTCTCTCACCCAGCATGGGTATATGTAAAATGACACCCCAAAACACATTCCCCAACTTCTCCCGATTACGGAGATACCAGATGTGTGACACTTTTTTGCAGCCTAGGTGGGCAAAGGGGCCCATATTCCAAAGAGCACCTTTCGGATTTCACAGGTCATTTTTTACAGAATTTGATTTCAAACTCCTTACCACACATTTGGGCCCCTAGAATGCCAGGGCAGTATAACTACCCCACAAGTGACCCCATTTTGGAAAGAAGAGACCCCAAGGTATTCGCTGATGGGCATAGTGAGTTCATGTAACTTTTTATTTTTTGTCACAAGTTAGTGGAATATGAGACTTTGTATGAAAAAAAAAAATAAAAAAAAAAATAAGCATTTTCCACTAACTTGTGACAAAAAATAAAAAATTCTAGGAACTCGCCATGCCCCTCACGGAATACCTTGGGGTGTCTTCTTTCCAAAATGGGGTCACTTGTGGGGTAGTTATACTGCCCTGGCATTTTCCAGGGGCCCTAATGTGTGGTAAGTAGGTAAATGACCTGTGAAATCCTAAAGGTGCTCTTTGGAATATGGGCCCCTTTGCCCACCTAGGCTGCAAAAAAGTGTCACACATGTGGTATCGCCGTATTCAGGAGAAGTTGGGGAATGTGTTTTGGGGTGTCATTTTACATATACCCATGCTGGGTGAGAGAAATATCTTGGCAAAAGACAACTTTTCCCATTTTTTTATACAAAGTTGGCATTTGACCAAGATATTTATCTCACCCAGCATGGGTATATGTAAAATGACACCCCAAAACACATTCCCCAACTTCTCCTGAGTACGGCGATACCAGATGTGTGACACTTTTTTGCAGCCTAGATGCGCAAAGGTGCCCAAATTCCTTTTAGGAGGGCATTTTTAGACATTTGGATACCAGACTTCTTCTCACGCTTTGGGGCCCCTAGAATGCCAGGGCAGTATAAATACCCCACATGTGACCCCATTTTGGAAAGAAGACACCCCAATGTATTCAATGAGGGGCATGGGGAGTTCATAGAAATTTTTTTTTTTTGGCACAAGTTAGCGGAAATTGATATTTTTAATTTTTTTTCTCACAAAGTCTCCCGTTCCGCTAACTTGGGACAAAAATTTCAATCTTTCATGGACTCAATATGCCCCTCACGGAATACCTGGGGGTGTCTTCTTTCCGAAATGGGGTCACATGTGGGGTATTTATACTGCCCTGGCATCCTAGGGGCCCTAAAGCGTGAGAAGAAGTCTGGAATATAAATGTCTAAAAAATTTTACGCATTTGGATTCCGTGAGGGGTATGGTGAGTTCATGTGAGATTTTATTTTTTGACACAAGTTAGTGGAATATGAGACTTTGTAAGAAAAAAAAAAAAATAATTCTGCTAACTTGGGCCAAAAAAATATCTGAATGGAGCCTTACAGAGGGGTGATCAATGACAGGGGGGTGATCAATGACAGGGGGGGTGATCAATGACGGGGGGGGTGATCAATGACAGGGGGGTGATCAATGACAGGGGGGTTGATCAATGACAGGGGGGTTGATCAATGACAGGGGGGTTGATCAATGACAGGGGGGTGATCAGGGAGTCTATATGGGGTGATCACCACAGTCATTGATCACGCCCCTGTAAGGCTTCATTCAGACGTCCGGATGCGTTTTGCGGATCCGATCCATCTATCAGTGCATCCGTAAAAATCATGCGGACATCTGAATGGAGCTTTACAGGGGGGTGATCAGGGAGTCTATATGGGGTGATCACCACAGTCATTGATCATGCCCCTGTAAGGCTTCATTCAGACGTCCGGATGCGTTTTGCGGATCGGATCCATCTATCAGTGCATCCGTAAAAATCATGCGGACGTCTGAATGGAGCTTTACAGGGGGGTGATCAATGACAGGGGAGTGATCAGGGAGTCTATATGGGGTGATCACCACAGTCATTGATCATGCCCCTGTAAGGCTTCATTCAGACGTCCGGATGCGTTTTGCGGATCGGATCCATCTATCAGTGCATCCGTAAAAATCATGCGGACATCTGAATGGAGCTTTACAGGGGGGTGATCAATGACAGGGGGGTGATCAGGGAGTCTATATAGGGTGATCACCACAGTCATTGATCATGCCCCTGTAAGGCTTCATTCAGACGTCCGGATGCGTTTTGCGGATCGGATCCATCTATCAGTGCATCCGTAAAAATCATGCGGACATCTGAATGGAGCTTTACAGGGGGGTGATCAGGGAGTCTATATGGGGTGATCACCACAGTCATTGATCATGCCCCTGTAAGGCTTCATTCAGACGTCCGGATGCGTTTTGCGGATCGGATCCATCTATCAGTGCATCCGTAAAAATCATGCGGACGTCTGAATGGAGCTTTACAGGGGGTTGATCAATGACAGGGGTGTAATCAATGACAGGGGGGGTGATCAGGGAGTCTATATGGGGTGATAACCACAGTCATTGATCACGCCCCTGTAAGGCTTCATTCAGACGTCCGGATGCGTTTTGCGGATCCGATCCATCTATCAGTGGATCCGTAAAAATCATGCGGACATCTGAATGGAGCTTTACAGGGGGGTAATCAATGACAGGGGGGTGATCAGGGAGTCTATATGGGGTGATCAGGGGTGATCAGGGGCTAATAAGGGGTTAATAAGTGACGGGGGGGGGGGGGTGTAGTGTAGTGTAGTGGTGCTTGGTGGGACTTTACTGAGCTACCTGTGTCCTCTGGTGGTCGATCCAAACAAATGGGACCACCAGAGGACCAGGTAGCAGGTATATTAGACGCTGTTATCAAAACAGCGTCTAATATACCTGTTAGGGGTTAAAAAAAACACATCTCCAGCCTGCCAGCGAACGATCGCCGCTGGCAGGCTGGAGATCAACTCTTACCTTCCGTTCCTGTGAGCGCGCGTGCCTGTGTGCGCGCGTTCACAGGAAATCTCGGCCATCGCGAGATGACGCATATATGCGTGACTCTGCGCAGGGCTGCCACCTCCGGAACGCGATCCTGCGTTAGGCGGTCTGGAGGTGGTTAAAGAAACTATTTCCTCCAAGCCCCACCTCACATTTAGGAGGGCCCGCACACTAAAGAATGCACTAGCCCCGAGCAAACTAAAAATAATAAAATGTGCCACAATGACCACATCTAAATGGTTCCCTAACCCTAAAGGGAGCTTCAAATGCAGCCATAAACTATGCAAGTGTTGCCATAATATCAATAACCGAATAACGACCTTCAAGAGCAACATCACAGGGGAAGAATTTGTTATCAGCAATATGTAGGTCGAACCACTCAGACCCTCAGAGAACACCTAAACAACCACAGATGGAAAATCAAACGGGGCTACCTAAAACACAGTGTGTCCAGACTAGAGTTGAGCGAGCCCGAACTTAAGGGTTTTCGGCACCCGGACCCGAACCCGAACATTTACGTAAAAGTTCAGGTTCGGTGTTCGGCGATTTTTATGGCGCTTTTTGAAATGCTGCAAAGCAAAGAATCAACAAGGTTCATACTACTTGCCCCAAAAGGCCATCACAGCCATGCCTACTATTGGCATGGCTGTGATTGGCCAACTGCAGCATGTGACCCAGCCTCTATTTAAGCTGGAGTCACGTAGCGCCGCCCGTCACTCTGCATCGGATTAGTGTAGGGAGAGGCTGCAGCTGCTGTAAGGAAGAGATCAGGGAGAAATCTTATCAAGAACTGGTTTATGTACTCAGTGATCTGCAGAAAAAGTGTTATGTGGGTGCAGTGCACAATTTTTTTAAGCCTGCCCTGAGCCAAATACTGCTGAAAACAAACTTTTTTTTCTTCAGTTTGTCAATATCAATACATGATCGGCAGCCATTTTATGCAACGATAGTGCACCAGCATAGGATATCTGCAAGTCCAGAAATACAGCTTTGGCATACTGGGGTGAAAAAACCCTCTAATATACTGCACATCTGGGATTAGACAAGCAAAGTCACTGTCACATTTATGACAGAAATACAGCTTTTTAATTAGGGAGAAAAAAGCCTGTAATATACTGCACATCTGGGATTACACGTGCATAAGTTACTGTCACATTTAGGACAGAAATACATGAAGTGTCCCACTACGTAAAGGTGGGCACCACTTAAGGGTCAATTGGGTCATGTTGTTCCCCACCTCCTGTGGAGCATGATCATGGTATTTTGTATTGCATTGTAATGCATATTTTCATGTAATTTCCTGTGTACCAGGCCTGCTAGGGGTGTAGTTTCTCCTCCTAAGCTGTAGAG
This sequence comes from Bufo bufo, assembly GCF_905171765.1. Lineage (NCBI taxonomy): Eukaryota > Metazoa > Chordata > Amphibia > Anura > Bufonidae > Bufo > Bufo bufo. Next base: position 244,505,584 of record NC_053394.1, on the reverse strand, counting down.
GGAGCTAGGGAACCCCCTAGTATATATAGACAGGCCCAGTACAGCTGGGGGGGGGTGTGTTAGAGGCCAGTGTTGACTCTAGTCATGGAGTAGCCGAGGGTCAGTTAAGAACATGCAGCTAGATAGTCCAGGTTCTCCACCTGAGTTCGGGAGAAGAAGATCCTCTTGAGTTATCCTGCACCCTGCAGAGTACAGAGCAGTGCTAATCCTATACAGCAAAGTGGAAAGCTGAGGGGCATAAGTTTAGTGTCAGCAAGGAAATTGATACCTAGGTTTTCCCTACCAAAGGATAAAGCCAGCTATTAGGCATACGGGCCTTGGAGAAAGCCAGATAGGATTCTGCAGAAAGTACAGCCTGATCTGTGAGTTTAATCCCCCCTTAGTTATCTTGCTAGGATTCTACCTGCCACCTGGGTAAAGCCTGCCTGCTACTAAATATTCTTCATATGGAACTGTTTGGAGTTTGTACATAGTTTGAACTGTTCAGTAAAGAGGAATTCTAGTTCACTGCAATCGTGTGTACCTCCATTATTCCTCCTAACAATCAGTGTGCCACCGTTACCGGCACTGGCGTTACGAACTGTAAGGGACCTTGCCACAGGCACGCTAAACCTTCAACACCCAGGGCACCTCACCTATCACCCGGCCTGGTCCCTATATCTAGAGAGTGCCCCAGAGGATCTACGTGCCAGCCTCTTCATCACTGACTGTACGCCTGCCCAGGGTATACTACAAACTGTGAGTACTAAGAGTAACCCTCGGTCTGTTAATTGACCCCTGTGACCTCACACTCGCTCACCCTGAAGGACTGATGTACTGCATATTTTGGCGTCACGAACAGGATGTGAATATTTCTACGCCATAGTGGAATCTGAACTGCGTGCCATAATTGCCTACTAAGTGATTGATGTCCCATCTGTTTATCTGAAAATTTTGGGGCCAAAGAACTGTTGAAAATCGCGGTGTGAAAGTGTGCATTGTGGACCGTTTGCTGGTTTCCGAGCTACCGCTTGCTGTCAGTGAATTGACAGCATTATGCTTCAAGATGGACACCTAAGCTGTCTGGAATTATTGCTGCACCATCACTACATTTTGTTGGCTGGAAAAATTTGGCGCTTTTCGCTAAAAGGGAGAGCGGAGAGGATTGTACTTTTGCGCCACCGCCTCCATTTAATTTGCATGTATGTCAATATGGACTCCGCATTCCCCATGTTGGAGTACCTAGGGGGCGGCCTCCTGGACCAGTGGGAGGCCCTGTGTGAAGTCCTGCGTGCTTCCCTGCGGTGTGCCTTAGAGAGACCGGACTTGTCGCAGAGTGGAGGTACTCCTGCCGGAATGGTGTTACCTGCGGACAAAACTCCAGAGCACGAGATAGTCGGAGAGAGAGGTGAGCCACCTGCCTATACTCCGGGACCAGAGAAGCCACCTCGCTCCCTACTACGGTCGCAGCCCGAGCCGCGCCCAGGCTGCGCAACGGATTTATTAGGCCTTCTGCACAATGGCCCCTGCTGATGGCCGAGATACGTGCCGCTGCGATTCGAAAAACTACAGCCAAGAAAATTTATTTTGAGGAGCTCGCAAAGACTGTGCTCGAGCACCATAAAAATACCCAGCCACGTCTGGAGAGAAGGACGGGAGTGGTTGTAGCATTTGATAAAGGCCGAGGTTTCGGTTTTATAAAGGACTTTTCTACCGGCCGAGACCTTTATGTAAACCGGAGGTCCGTGAAGCGCAGTTATTTGCCAGAATATTTGCACAACCTCCGAGAAGGAGAGGAGGTTGAGTTTACCCCTGCTGAGGGCCTGAGGGGTCCTTATGTGACTGCAGTGACCCGTCCCAAGCTGGAACCGGAGGACTGGGAAGAGACAGATGAGCCCACCGGTTCGGAACGCGAGCCAGAGTTACCGTCCGAGCCAGCTCGCAATACCTACCAAGAGAGGGGTTCGTTCACAGGCCCCAACATCTTCTGGCAGCCCACGGTGTTGGAAAAGTGGGTGAGTCCCTACCCCTCACCTGAATTACCTCGCAGGGAAAAGACGCAAGCGGAATTAGAAAATATGCACAAGTTCCATGAAGCCCTTGACGTCCTGCAGCGAGGAAAAAGCCGGGAATCATCCCCTGTCTCTGCCGCAACTACACCGGATCCCTGCTGTGGAGCATCACAAGAGACTCTGGAAGAACAGATCGCCAGGTTAGAAGTTCACCTTGATGGCCTGCGCCAAATTGCTGCATCCAGAGTAGCACAAATCCAACATGATGATGGTGATTCGTCCATGAACTCTGTTGTCCCCGGGCCTGCAGCGGAGGATCCCGTCGCCACCAGTTCGGAGGCCACTGTCACTGTGCCAGCAGAAAAACTTTGTTATGTAAGAAGTCGGGTCCGTCGTACAGGACAGACAACACCCAGACGTGCGGAGCCGGTACAATGGACAGTCCCATTTGCATTTCAGCTTTCAGACAATACTGTTTTGTGGGCCCAGTCAAGTGTCAATCCATGTCCCAGGCCAAGACTCAGAGGGGAACCAGGCTGCACTACCTCTGATGATCAGGACGAATTTGACACCTACCAGTGATTAGGCCTACTGGGCCATAATTGCTGAGGGACCCTCACAGTCAATTTAGTTGTTTCAGGACAGGAGTAGAGTTGAGTGAACACCTGGATGTTCGGGTTCGAGAAGTTCAGCCGAACTTCCCGAAAATGTTCGGAATCCGAACTCGACCCGAGCTTCGCCCCGAACCTGAACCCCATTGAAGTCAATGGGGACCCGAACTTTTCGGCACTAAAAAGGCTGTAAAATAGCCCAGGAAAGGGCTAGAGGGCTGCAAAAGGCAGCAAAATGTAGGTATATCCCCTGCAAACAAATGTGGATAGGGAAATGAATAAAAAAATAATAATATATAAAAAAAATTAACTAATATCAATTGGAGAGAGGTCCCATAGCAGAGAATCAGGCTTCATGTCACCCACGAATAGAGAAGGCCACTTTTACTTGTTTAGACCCCAGCACCCAGACAGAGGAGAGAGGTCCCATAGCAGAGAATCAGGCTTGGGCGTGTCTGGTTCCTGCAGCCACGGAGTGAGGAGGTGTTTCCACTGAGCTCCTGAAACTTCCAGTGCAGGCCTCTCTGGGGAGTTTCCTAACATCTGCTCCCCAGGAGGAGTTCCAGACTTGCGGGGAGTTCCCTTAACATCTCTCCCCAGCCCAGGCCCTGCCTCTCCCTAGGGAGCTGGTGGGGTCCTGAGGCCATGGCTTCCCAGAGGGACACTCCTGCTCCCCGGCTTGGGTCGGAGGGGAGTAAGGAGCTACAGAGACCGGCCAGGAGTGATGGCAGCGAGGGGGCAACCACATCAGGAGTATAGTGGCAGCCGAGTCCCCCCTGAAGACCTGAAGTCGCAAGCAGAGGATCAGGAGGTGTCGTCCCAGGTAGGTTGGCGGTCCCGGAGGGAGAAAGAGGCTACCCAAATCTACAGCTCCCGCGTGGCGTACCACCTCCATGAATTCAAGGAGCTGGGGCGGCACCTCAAGAGCCTGAGCCAGGAGCTGAAAATGCTTAGGGCAAAGGCTAATGTCACGAATAGTAAGAAAAGGGCTCCTATTTCTGAGAAAATTAAGGTGCTCAAGAAGGAGGTAAAAGAGGCACAGGAAAGAAGGGAAAGGCTTCTGAATGAAAGTGGACCTTTTAGGGAAAAACTCCTAAATGAGGAGAGATTCCTGGAGATGGCGGAGAAAAGGAGAGAGCGGAGCGCAAACAGCGACAAGGAGGACGAGGATAGCCGCATACCTGGCGTGGTGTCCGCGTCTGTCACTCCCCGGTCGGTCCGGCCGGAGCCCGTGCCAGCTCCTCCTGACTCGCAATGGTCTGTGCCAGGTGGTTGCAGTATCCCGGCGCAACAAGCAGGGTTGTCCTCGTCCGGGGGAGAATCATCGTCTGCTGCAGAGGCCTTCAGTGAAGAGGAGGGCGGAGGAGGAGGGCTGATGGAGGAGATTCGTCGGCTGGAATCCCCTGTCCAGTTGCAGAACTTTGTTTTCGGCGATGAGCTGTTGGAAGAAAATGGCAAGGAAAAAAAAAAGAAGAAAAACAAGAAGAAGGAAAAACAGCAGGCAGTGGAGACACATTTCATCTATGTTCCTGCGGAGCGGTTGGTGCCGGCTGAAAAGTCTGTGCCAGGTGCTCCGCAGGTTAGTGTCCCCAATTCACTATCTGTAGCAAGTAACATCCATTCCAAGATGGTGCCGAACGCCGACATGGGTGATGGAGGAAGCGTCAAAATCTTAGCTCAAGTGGGAGCCTCCGGTACTGATGGCCACTCCCCAGTGGGAGGGGGGGTGGTCCGGTGCCGGAGTTAGCTCCCGTGAAAGAAGTGGCCCCGCCCACCGCTCTGGCTACTGCTCTGCCTGCTGTTCCGGTATGCGGGGTGGTGCTGGGGCGGTGTGACGGGATCACCGTCCCTCCCACTCAAAGTGGTAATAGCCCTGAGTCTCCGCCTGCACCTGCAAAAGTGTGGCGGGGATCAGGGGAAGCAGCGGAGAGCGCAGCTGGAGGCGCGGCCGGGGGTGTGTCCGGGGGTGTGTCCGGGGGTGTGCCCGGCCGTGCTTCTGGATGCGCTCCCGGACCTGTGAGTGATTGCGCAGGCGCGGTAAACAAGCGCCTGCGCATTGAGGAACCAGGGGCCGGAGCTGCCGGAAAAGATCAGCCTGCAGCGCTCCGGTCCTCTGTAAGGAAAGTGAAAGAGGGGTACATTGCGCCAGAGTATACTGGGCATGCCCCCCCTGTCTCTGCCTCCTCCTCCAGCGCTGAATTAAGTGCTGGGGAGGGGAGGAGTGCGGTTGCTCATGCCCAGATCCTAAGGGCAGCAGGGGAGGGGAGTGGCTTGGCCAGTGGCAGTGTAAATAATAATAGTGTAAATAATAATAGGGTTAATAAAGTTAATGATTCTAGAAGTGATATGGCGACACCAGTTGTACCAGCTGTCCCAGCAGGGAGACAGGGTGTGTGTAAGCAGGGTGCTGGTAGGGGTGTTGGTGGGGGTACCTCATCGGGTCCCAAAGGTGGGGTGGATGCTGGGAGGCAGCGGACCGTCGCTGAGAAAGCGGCAGCTGCGGCTCCTGGTGTCCGCCCTCCGGTTCAGTTGCCCCTCCTGCGGCCGTAACACCTGGCAGAAGTTATGCCAGTGTGGCTGCGGCCGTGGGGGGGAGGGGCTATCCTCGTTGGCTTCCTCATTCCCAGGAGTCGCGGTTGGTGACTTGCAGCGGCGGCTCCTGGAGGCCCTCAAAAAGGGGGAGAGCTCAATGACAGTAGAGGGTGAGAAGGTGGACCTATCCTTATGGATAAACAGGCATGGCCTGCGAGCTTTCCAAGAGGAAAGGGGGGGGCAAGACCACCTGGTCCCTGCCCACAACAGGCCCTGGGACCAGACGGAAGGTAGTCTGTCTCAAGTGGAGAAGCAATGATGCCTGCCCTACAAGAAAGAGGGTGGTGGAGCTCCTGCTTGAGATGGGTTTCAGGGTGGCTGACATCTTCGCCCTGATACATCCCTATGGTTCCAGGGAGATCGACATCAGCTTTGCCCGGCCGGAGGGCCTAGAGCTTTTCTGGTCTGGGTATGAGCTGGTGAAGAACTTACCGGATTGGAAGGGTTTTTTCGCTCAGGCGATAACCCGGCAGAACAATGTCAATAAGGTGACCATTTTAACCCGTAACGAATCACTTTCTTGCGTTGATATTCTGACGTGGCTAAGTAGGTATGGGGACGTCCAGGGTGTACCATCCAAAAACCTGGACGAATTTGGCATTTGGTCGAGAGCCTGGACTTTCAATGTGAAGTTGAAATGTCTAGGAAGCACGGTTTCCCACATTCCATCCTCTGCCTTCATCGGCCGGGATGGGATCCTCGTTTTCTACAGGGGGCAGCCTAAGCTCTGTCACAAGTGTGGCAGCCCTTCACACTTCAGCGCCAGCTGCCAAGTGCAGAAGTGCGCGTTGTGTGGAGGAACAGGTCACCTTGCCGCATCTTGTGCGGAGATTAGGTGCAACTTGTGTGGTGTGCTCGGACACCCATTTAGTCGCTGTCCCCTCTCAGAGGTCAATGCGGCCCGAGCTCACGCAGGAGTGGGCCGGGAGGTCTCTTCGGCTGAGGCGGGTGCTGGCGGAGACAGTCGAGTTAAGGGGTCGGTGAAGACCAAGAGCGGTCCGTCCCGGCAGAGGCGGAGGGAAAGGCGCCAGGTGGAGAGGGAGCAGAAGGAGCCCCACCAAAATGGGGTGATGTCTGCCCCTCCCCAAGTGGCGGGCTCCCGTAGTTCGGAGACCCTAGGGGACAGGGAGCTAAGTGCGGAGATCAGGAGACTAGACCGGGCCGATGAGACACAGTCTTCGCACTACGAAAGTGCAGCAGAGGGTAGTGAGACTGGGTCTTACATCAACAGATGGAAACGGTTCTCAAAAGAAAAGAGCCTGACCAAAGTAGCCAGGGAAGGCGTAACTGGCTCCCCTCTTGAGCTCTCCAACCGTTATTTCACTTTGGATGAGACCTCCGCCTCCTCTTCATCTGGAGAGGAGGTAAGAAGTGGGGTACCGGGGGCGAAGGTGTGAGGGCTTCCAAGAGGCCCCGTGCCCCTCTCTGGTGTGGATGTAAGGTCCCCAGAAGAGGAGGCAAATCTGATTCCTGGAACTGAGAAAGACAGAGGCGGTACGCAAGAGGGAGCGGTGGTGACAGATGGAATGGACACCACCGTCTCTCTCAAAAGAGGACGTGCCGCCTTAGAGGATAGCCCCGGGAGGGGTAAGAAGGTTGGGAAGGAAGGAGGACATTCAGCTTAAACACCAAGTATGGCGGTACCCACTCAGCTGACACTGGCGACCATTAATGTCGCCAGCATTAAATCTGATACGGCTCGTTACACAGCCTTTGATTTTTTCAGCCGAGTTGAAGCTGAAGTTTTGTTTTTGCAGGAGACCAGACTGTCAAACTTGACAGAAGTCCACAAGGCAAAGAAGGAGTGGAGATCTGGGCCCTCTTTCTGGTCTCTTGCGGCTGAGCCGTATAGCAGAGTGGCGGTTCTTTTCACCGTACCGGTAGAATGCCGACGGGTGGTTGAGCTGGAAATGGGGAGGTGTTTGATCTTAGATATCCTCATGAAGGGACAGGAACTGCGCCTGATCAATATCTACGGGCCCCAGTCCAAGTGGGGCAGTAAATGTCTCTTTATGAGGATCAAGCCTTTCCTTTTTACGAGCCGGCAAGTGGTCTTTGGTGGGGACTTTAACACTGTTATAAGGTCCCAAGATAGGGAGGCACCAGAGACCGGCTGGCTTATGATAGTATAGCTTTAAATAGCATAGCTAGTGAGGCTCATCTGGTGGATGTCCACATTAGGCACACCCCAGACCACGGGGGTTTCACTTACTATAGAGGAGATAGGATTAGGTCTAGAATAGACAGGTTTTTTTTTGAAGGAGGAGGCTACTTTCTCGCCCTTAAGGGTTGTAGAGGTAGAATTCTCCGACCACTGTCTGATTATGTTTTCTCTGAATATTTCAGAATCCCCCCAAATGGGAAGAGGTTACTGGAAGCTGAATGCGGGAGTCCTGGAGGAAGCAGAGGTGAGACAATCCTTTGAGGACTTTCTTCAGAGTCAGGTAGCTTTGCTGGATCTCTGTGACACTAAGTCAGAGTGGTGGGAGATATTCAAAGACCGGGCCGCAAAGTTCTTCTGCCAGCTCTCGAGCCTCAGGTCCCTGTACAGGTACCGCCTGTATCAGGGTCTGAGGAGGAAACTCGAAGATCTGGTCTCGACTGGAGGTAGCCGCGAGGATATCTCCAGGGTGAAATCTTTGCTCAAGAGGTGCCAGTATGATAGGCACACATCTTTAGTTTTTGAGAGGGACTTCGGGAGGTACCGCTCGCCCGACCCCTACAGAAACTGTAAGATGTCAGTGAAGAGTAAGTTAGTGACAGGACTGGTTGACAGTACGGGTTCCCTGAACAGGTCCAGATCAGGGATCCTGGAAGTCGTCAGATCCTTTTACTCGTGCCTCTTGGGAAAGAGGGATCTGGATTGGGACAAGATGTCGGCTTTCCAGGCTGAAAAAACACCTGAGTCAGAAGCTCACCTCTCTTTTGACGTTTTGGTAGAAGAGATCAGGAAGGAGGAAGTTATCCTGGCGGTGGAAGGGTTAGCTCTGAAGAAGTCGCCAGGCCCGGATGGCTTAACATCCGAGTTTTATAAGACCTTTAAGAACTCTTTATGTCCCCTCTTGACTGAGGTATTCAATGAGTGTCTATCTTCGGGCACTCTGCCTCAGTCAATGAGGAGGTCAGCCCTGATCCACCTATCAAAGGGTAAAGATCAGAGCCATATTGAGAACTGGTGTCCCATAGCACTTCTCAATACGGACAGAAAGATTCTGGCCAAGATACTGTTTAACAGGCTGGTGAAATTAGCGCCTCAACTACTTTCGGTGGCTCAGCATTGCTCGGTTCCAGGCCGCAGCACTTTTAGTGCTGTGCTCGGTGTCCGAGAGGCAGTGGAACAGAGTAGAGCAGGCCACTAGAGGGGGTACATGTTGTCCTTAGATCAAGCAAAGGCATTTGATCGGGTGAACCATGAGTTCCTCTGGTCGGTCCTTCTGAAGTATGGCCTGCCGGGGAGTTTGTCGATTGGTTAAAGATCTTGTATGCGGGGGCGGAGAGTTTCCCGCTTGTGAACGGTTGGTCTGGATACCCTTTTGAGGTTGGGTCTGGCGTTCTCCAGGGTTGTCCTTTGAGCCCGCTTTATACGTGTTCGCGATTGATCCCTTTCTTAAGAGGGTCAATCGTGGATAGGGATGAGCGAACCCGAACTGTATAGTTCGGGTTCGTACCGAATTTTGGGGTGTCCGTGACACGGACCCGAACCCGAACATTTTCGTAAAAGTCCGGGTTCGGGTTCGGTGTTCGGCATTTTCTTGGCGCTTTTTGAAAGGCTGCAAAGCAGCCAATCAACAAGCGTCATACTACTTGCCAAAGAGGCCATCACAGCCTTGCCTACTATTGGCATGGCTGTGATTGGCCAGTGCAGCATGTGACCCAGCCTCTATATAAGCTTGGGTCACGTTGCGCTGCATGTCACTCTGCTGATTGAAGCATAGGGAGAGGTTGCAGCTGCGAAGTTAGGGCGAGATTAGGCAGTAATTAACTCCTCCAAAAGACTTCATTCTGTGATCGATCTGCAGCTGTGGATCATTGAAGTGCTAATATTGACTTGCTCACTTTTTTGAGGCTGCCCAGAGCGTTTTTAGATCACTTTTTTTCTGGGGTGATCGGCGGCCATTTTGTGACTTGTGGTGCGCCAGCACAAACTATCACCAAGTGTATTTAACCATCAATAGTGTGGTTATTTTGTGCTATATCCTACATCAGCTGCAGGCTGAGCCTGTGTCACCGAAGTGCATTTAACCATCAACAGTCTGGTTATTTTTTGGCCATATACTACATCAGCTGCAGGCTGAGCCTGTGTCACCGAAGTGCATTTAACCATCAACAGTCTGATTATTTTTTGGCCATATACTATATCTGGTGCAGGCTGAGCCTGTGTCACCCAAGTGCATTTAACCATCAACAGTGTGGTTATTTTTTGGCCATATACTACATCAGGGGCAAGTTGAGCCTGTCACCCAGCGCCTAAAAAATAGACCTGACATTTCTATTCAACCAAATCTGTACTGTTTTAGCTGGTCAAGTTATTTGTAGTGACCGTAAAAGCACACTTTTTGTTCTGGGTTGAAAAACTATTCCCAAATTTGCCATTCTCAAAATAACTAGTTTCTGGTATATGAGGCCTACTTGAAATCTATCCCCAAAAGGATATCTTACATTGAAGGTACTGATAGTGTCATTCAGAAAAACCTAAGACACACGCTACCGTGCAGATAGAAGTCTGATTCTGAGATTAAACCTTAACCTGTCACACAGTGCAAAAAAAACAGGTCTCACATTTCTATTCAAGCAAATCTGTACTGTTTTGGCTGGTCAAGTTATTTGTAGCGACCGTAAAAGCCACTTTTTTTTTCTGGGTTGAAAAACTATTCCCAAATTTGCCATTCTCAAAATAACTAGATTCTGGTATTTGAGGCCTACTTGAAATCTATCCCAAAAAGGATATCTTACATTGAAGGTACTGATGTGTCATTCAGAAAAACCTAAGACACACGCTACCGTGCAGATAGAAGTCTGATTCTGAGATTAAACCTTAACCTGTCACACAGTGCAAAAAAAAACAGGTCTCACATTTCTATTCAAGCAAATCTGTACTGTTTTAGCTGGTCAAGTTATTTGTAGTGACCGTAAAAGCACATTTTTTTTTCTGGGTTCAAAAACTATTCCCAAATTTGCCATTCTCAAAATAACTAGTTTCTGGTATTTGAGGCCTACTTGAAATCTATCCCAAAAAGGATATCTTACATTGAAGGTACTGATAGTGTCATTCAGAAAAACCTAAGACACACGCTACCGTGCTGATAGAAGTCTGATTCTGTGATTAAACCTATACCTGTTACACAGCGCAAAAAAAAAACAGGCCTCACATTTCTATTCAACCAAATCTGTACTGTTTTAGCTGGTCAAGTTATTTCTAGTGACCGTAAAAGCACATTTTTTTTTCTGGGTTGAAAAACTATTCCCAAATTTGCCATTCTCAAAATAAGTAGTTTATGCTATATGAGGCCTACTTGAAATCTATCCCAAAAAGGATATCTTACATTGAAGGTGCTGATAGTGTCATTCAGAAAAACCTAAGACACACGCTACCATGCAGATAGAAGTCTGATTCTGTGATTAAACCTATACCTGTCACACAGCGCAAAAAAAAACAGGCCTCACATCTCTATTCAACCAAATCTGTACTGTTTTAGCTGGTCAAGTTATTTGTAGTGACCGTAAAAGCACTTTTTTTTTTTCTGGGTTGAAAAACTATTCCCAAATTTGCCATTCTCAAAATAACTAGTTTCTGGAATTTGAGGCCTACTTGAAATCTATCCCAAAAAGGATATCTTACATTGAAGGTACTGATAGTGTCATTCAGAAAAACCTAAGACACACGCTACCGTGCTGATAGAAGTCTGATTCTGTGATTAAACCTATACCTGTCACACAGCGCAAAAAAACAGGCCTCACATTTCTATTCAACCAAATCTGTACTGTTTTAGCTGGTCAAGTTATTTCTAGTGACCGTAAAAGCACATTTTTTTTTTCTGGGTTGAAAAACTATTCCCAAATTTGCCATTCTCAAAATAACTAGTTTCTGGTATTTGAGGCCTACTTGAAATCTATCCCAAAAAGGATATCTTACATTGAAGGTACTGATAGTGTCATTCAGAAAAACCTAAGACACACGCTACCGTGCAGATAGAAGTCTGATTCTGTGATTAAACCTATACCTGTCACACAGCGCAAAAAAAAAAAACAGGACTCACATCTCTATTCAACCAAATCTGTACTGTTTTAGCTGGTCAAGTAATTTGTAGTGACCGTAAAAGCACTTTTTTTTTTCTGGGTTGAAAAACTATTCCCAAATTTGCCATTCTCAAAATAACTAGTTTCTGGTATTTGAGGCCTACTTGAAATCTATCCCAAAAAGGATATCTTACATTGAAGGTGCTGATAGTGCCATTCAGAAAAACCTAAGACACACGCTACCGTGCTGATAGAAGTCTGATTCTGTGATTAAACCTATACCTGTCACACAGCGCAAAAAAAAAACAGGCCTCACATTTCTATTCAACCAAATCTGTACTGTTTTAGCTGGTCAAGTTATTTGTAGTGACCGTAAAAGCACTTTTTTTTTCTGGGTTGAAAAACTATTCCCAAATTTGCCATTCTCAAAATAACTAGATTCTGGTATTTGAGGCCTACTTGAAATCTATCCCAAAAAGGATATCTTACATTGAAGGTACTGATGTGTCATTCAGAAAAACCTAAGACACACGCTACCGTGCAGATAGAAGTCTGATTCTGAGATTAAACCTTAACCTGTCACACAGTGCAAAAAAAAACAGGTCTCACATTTCTATTCAAGCAAATCTGTACTGTTTTAGCTGGTCAAGTTATTTCTAGTGACCGTAAAAGCAAATTTTTTTTTCTGGGTTGAAAAACTATTCCCAAATTTGCCATTCTCAAAATAAGTAGTTTATGCTATATGAGGCCTACTTGAAATCTATCCCAAAAAGGATATCTTACATTGAAGGTGCTGATAGTGTCATTCAGAAAAACCTAAGACACACGCTACCATGCAGATAGAAGTCTGATTCTGTGATTAAACCTATACCTGTCACACAGCGCAAAAAAAAACAGGCCTCACATCTCTATTCAACCAAATCTGTACTGTTTTAGCTGGTCAAGTTATTTGTAGTGACCGTAAAAGCACTTTTTTTTTCTGGGTTGAAAAACTATTCCCAAATTTGCCATTCTCAAAATAACTAGTTTCTGGTATTTGAGGCCTACTTGAAATCTATCCCAAAAAGGATATCTTACATTGAAGGTACTGATAGTGTCATTCAGAAAAACCTAAGACACACGCTACCGTGCTGATAGAAGTCTGATTCTGTGATTAAACCTATACCTGTCACACAGCGCAAAAAAAAATAGGCCTCACATTTCTATTCAACCAAATCTGTACTGTTTTAGCTGGTCAAGTTATTTCTAGTGACCGTAAAAGCACTTTTTTTTTTTCTGGGTTGAAAAACTATTCCCAAATTTGCCATTCTCAAAATAACTAGTTTCTGGTATTTGAGGCCTACTTGAAATCTATCCCAAAAAGGATATCTTACATTGAAGGTACTGATGGTGTCATTCAGAAAAACCTAAGACACACGCTACCGTGCAGATAGAAGTCTGATTCTGTGATTAAACCTATACCTGTCACACAGCGCAAAAAAAAAAACAGGACTCACATCTCTATTCAACCAAATCTGTACTGTTTTAGCTGGTCAAGTAATTTGTAGTGACCGTAAAAGCACTTTTTTTTTTCTGGGTTAAAAACTATTCCCAAATTTGCCATTCTCAAAATAACTAGTTTCTGGTATTTGAGGCCTACTTGAAATCTATCCCAAAAAGGATATCTTACATTGAAGGTGCTGATAGTGCCATTCAGAAAAACCTAAGACACACGCTGCAGTGCAGATAGAAGTCTGATTCTGTGATTAAAACTATACCTGTCACACAGCGCAAAAAAAAAACAGGCCTCACATCTCTATTCAACCAAATCTGTACTGTTTTAGCTGGTCAAGTTATTTGTAGTGACCGTAAAAGCACATTTTCTTTTCTGGGTTGAAAAACTATTCCCAAATTTGCCATTCTCAAAATAACTAGTTTCTGGTATTTGAGGCCTACTTGAAATCTATCCCAAAAAGGATATCTTACATTGAAGGTACTGATAGTGTCATTCAGAAAAATCTAAGACACATGCTACCGTGCAGATAGAAGTCTGATTCTGTGATTAAACCTATACCTGTCACACAGCGCAAAAAAAAACAGGCCTCACATTTCTATTCAACCAAATCTGTACTGTTTTAGCTGGTCAAGTTATTTCTAGTGACCGTAAAAGCACATTTTTTTTTCTGGGTTGAAAAACTATTCCCAAATTTGCCATTCTCAAAATAAGTAGTTTATGCTATATGAGGCCTACTTGAAATCTATCCCAAAAAGGATATCTTACATTGAAGGTGCTGATAGTGTCATTCAGAAAAACCTAAGACACACGCTACCGTGCAGATAGAAGTCTGATTCTGTGATTAAACCTATACCTGTCACACAGCGCAAAAAAAAAACAGGCCTCACATTTCTATTCAACCAAATCTGTACTGTTTTAGCTGGTCAAGTTATTTCTAGTGACCGTAAAAAAGCACTTTTTTTTTTCTGGGTTGAAAAACTATTCCCAAATTTGCCATTCTCAAAATAACTAGTTTCTGGTATTTGAGGCCTACTTGAAATCTATCCCTAAAAGGATATCTTACATTGAAGGTACTGATAGTGTCATTCAGAAAAATCTAAGACACATGCTACCGTGCAGATAGAAGTCTGATTCTGTGATTAAACCTATACCTGTCACACAGCGCAAAAAAAAACAGGCCTCACATTTCTATTCAACCAAATCTGTACTGTTTTAGCTGGTCAAGTTATTTCTAGTGACCGTAAAAGCACATTTTTTTTTCTGGGTTGAAAAACTATTCCCAAATTTGCCATTCTCAAAATAAGTAGTTTATGCTATATGAGGCCTACTTGAAATCTATCCCAAAAAGGATATCTTACATTGAAGGTGCTGATAGTGTCATTCAGAAAAACCTAAGACACACGCTACCGTGCAGATAGAAGTCTGATTCTGTGATTAAACCTATACCTGTCACACAGCGCAAAAAAAAACAGGCCTCACTTGTCTATTCAACCAAATCTGTACTGTTTTAGCTGGTCAAGTTATTTGTAGTGACCGTAAAAGCACTTTTTTTTTCTGGGTTGAAAAACTATTCCCAAATTTGCCATTCTCAAAATAACTAGTTTCTGGTATTTGAGGCCTACTTGAAATCTATCCCAAAAAGGATATCTTACATTGAAGGAACTGATAGTGTCATTCAGAAAAACCTAAGACACACGCTACCGTGCTGATAGAAGTCTGATTCTGTGATTAAACCTATACCTGTCACACAGCGCAAAAAAAAACAGGCCTCACATTTCTATTCAACCAAATCTGTACTGTTTTAGCTGGTCAAGTTATTTCTAGTGACCGTGAATGCACTTTTTTTTTTCTGGGTTGAAAAACTATTCCCAAATTTGCCATTATCAAAATAACTAGTTTCTGGTATTTGAGGCCTACTTGAAATCTATCCCAAAAAGGATATCCTACATTGAAGGTACTGATAGTGTCATTCAGAAAAACCTAAGACACACGCTACCGTGCAGACAGAAGTCTGATTCTGTGATTAAACCTATACCTGTCACACAGCGCAAAAAAAAAACAGGCCTCACACTTCTATTCAACCAAATCTGTACTGTTTTAGCTGGTCAAGTTATTTCTATTGACCGTAAAAGCACATTTTTTTTTCTGGGTTGAAAAACTATTCCCAAATTTGCCATTCTCAAAATAACTAGTTTCTGGTATTTGAGGCCTACTTGAAATCTATCCCAAAAAGGATATCTTACATTGAAGGTACTGATAGTGTCATTCTGAAAAACCTAAGACACACGCTACCGTGCAGATAGAAGTCTGATTCTGTGATTAAACCTATACCTGTCACACAGCGCAAAAAAAAACAGGCCTGACATTTCTTTTCAACCAAATCTGTACTGTTTTAGCTGGTCAAGTTATTTGTAGTCACCGTAAAAGCACACTTTTTGTTCTGGGTTGAAAAACTATTCCCAAATTTGCCATTCTCAAAATTGTGGTGAACGGGAACAATGAAGAAAACATCTAATAAGGAACGTGGACGCGGACGTGGACATGGTCGTGGTGGTGTTAGTGGACCCTCTGGTGCTGGGAGAGGACGTGGCCGTTCTGCCACAGCCACACGTCCTAGTGAACCAACTACCTCAGGTCCCAGTAGCCAGCAGAATTTACAGCGATATTTGGTGGGGCCCAATGCCGTTCTAAGGATGGTAAGGCCTGAGCAGGTACAGGCATTAGTCAATTGGGTGGCCGACAGTGGATCCAGCACGTTCACATTATCTCCCACCCAGTCTTCTGCAGAAAGCGCACAGATGGCGCATGAAAACCATGCCCATCGGTCTGTCACATCACCCCCATGCATATCAGGGAAACTGTCTGAGCCTCAAGTTATGCAGCAGTCTCTTATGCTGTTTGAAGACTCTGCTGCTAGGGTTTCCCAAGGGCATCCACCTAGCCCTTCCCCAGGGGTGGAAGAGATAGAATGCACTAACGCACAACCACTTATTTTTCCTGATGATAAGGACATGGGAATAGCACCTCAGCACGTCTCTGATGATGACGAAACACAGGTGCCAACTGCTGCATCTTTCTGCAGTGTGCAGACTGAACAGGAGGTCAGGGATCAAGAATGGGTGGAAGATGATGCAGGGGACGATGAGGTCCTAGACCCCACATGGAATGAAGGTCGTGCCACTGACTTTCAGAGTTCGGAGGAAGAGGCAGTGGTGAGACCGAGCCAACAGCGTAGCAAAAGAGGGAGCAATGGGCAAAATCAGAACACCCGCTGCCAAGAGACTCCGCCTGCTACTGACCACCGCCATCTGGAACCGAGCACGCCAAAGGCAGCTTCAAGGAGTTCCCTGGCATGGCACTTCTTCAAACAATGTGCTGACGACAAGACCCGAGTGGTTTGCACGCTGTGCCATCAGAGCCTGAAGCGAGGCATTAACGTTCTGAACCTTAGCACAACCTGCATGACCAGGCACCTGCATGCAAAGCTTGAACTGCAGTGGAGTAAACACCTTAAAAACAAGGAAGTCACTCAGGCTCCCCCTGCTACCTCTTCTGCTGCTGCCGCCTCGGCCTCTTCTGCTGCTGCCGCCGCCTCGGCCTCTTCTGCTGCTGCTGCCGCCGCCTCGGCCTCTTCCACTGCCTCTGGAGGAACGTTGGCACCTGCCGCCCAGCAAACATGGGATGTACCACCAACACCACCACCTGCGTCACCAAGCATCTCAACCATGTCACACGGCAGCGTTCAGCTCTCCATCTCACAAATATTTGAGAGAGAGCGTAAATTCCCACCTAGCCACCCTCGATCCCTGGCTCTGAATGCCAGCATTTCTAAACTACTGGCCTATGAAATGCTGTCATTTAGGCTGGTGGACACACACAGCTTCAAACAGCTCATGTCACTTGCTGTCCCACAGTATGTTGTTCCCAGCCGCCACTACTTCTCCAAGAGATCCGTGCCTTCCCTGCACAAACAAGTGTCCGATAAAATCAAGTGTGCACTGCGCAACGCCATCTGTGGCAAGGTCCACCTAACCACAGATACGTGGACCAGTAAGCACGGCCAGGGACGCTATATCTCCCTAACTGCACACTGGGTAAATGTAGAGGCGGCTGGGCCCCAGGCGGAGAGCTGTTTGGCGCACGTCCTTCCGCCGCCAAGGATCGCAGGGCAACATTCTTTGCCTCCTGTCTCCTCCTTCTTCTACTCAGCTTCCTCCTCCTCTTCTTCCACCTGCTCATCCAGTCAGCCACACACCTTCACCACCAACTTCAGCACAGCCCGGGCTAAACGTCAGCAGGCCATTCTGAAACTCATATGTTTGGGGGACAGGCCCCACACCGCACAGGAGTTGTGGCGGGGTATAGAACAACAGACCGACGAGTGGTTGCTGCCGGTGAGCCTCAAGCCCGGCCTGGTGGTGTGCGATAATGGGCGAAATCTCGTTGCAGCTCTGGGACTAGCCGGTTTGACACACATCCCTTGCCTGGCGCATGTGCTGAATTTGGTGGTGCAGAAGTTCATTCGCAACTACCCCGACATGTCAGAGCTGCTGCATAAAGTGCGGGCCGTCTGTTCGCGCTTCCGGCGTTCACACCCTGCCGCTGCTTGCCTGTCTGCGCTACAGCGTAACTTCGGCCTTCCCGCTCACCGCCTCATATGCGACGTACCCACCAGGTGGAACTCCACCTTGCATATGCTGGACAGACTGTGCTAACAGCAGCAGGCCATAGTGGAGTTTCAGCTGCAGCACGCACGGGTCAGTCGCACTGTGGATCAGACACACTTCACCACCAATGACTGGGCCTCCATGCGAGACCTGTGTGCCCTGTTGCGTTGTTTCGAGTACTCCACCAACATGGCCAGTGGCGATGACGCCGTTATCAGCGTTACAATACCACTTCTATGTCTCCTTGAGAAAACACTTAGGGCGATGATGGAAGAGGAGGTGGCCCAGGAGGAAGAGGAGGAAGAGGGGTCATTTTTAGCACTTTCAGGCCAGTCTCTTCGAAGTGACTCAGAGGGAGGTTTTTTGCAACACCAGAGGCCAGGTACAAATGTGGCCAGACAGGGCCCACTACTGGAGGACGAGGAGGACGAGGATGAGGAGGAGGTGGAGGAGGATGAGGATGAAGCATGTTCACAGCGGGGTGGCACCCAAAGCAGCTCGGGCCCATCACTGGTGCGTGGCTGGGGGGAAACACAGGACGATGACGATATGCCTCCCACAGAGGACAGCTTGTCCTTACCTCTGGGCAGCCTGGCACACATGAGCGACTACATGCTGCAGTGCCTGCGCAACGACAGCAGAGTTGCCCACATTTTAACGTGTGCGGACTACTGGGTTGCCACCCTGCTGGATCCCCGGTACAAAGACAATGTGCCCACCTTACTTCCTAAACTGGAGCGTGATAGGAAGATGCGCGAGTACAAGCGCACGTTGGGAGACACGCTACTGAGAGCATTCCCAAATGTCACAGGAGAACCAGTGGAAGCCCAAGGGGAAGGCAGAGGAGGAGCAAGAGGTCGCCAACGCAGCTGTGTCACGCCCAGCTCCTCTGAGGGCAGGGTTAGCATGGCAGAGATGTGGAAAAGTTTTGTCAACACGCCACAGCTAACTGCACCACCACCTGATACGGAACGTGTTAGCAGGAGGCAACATTTCACTAACATGGTGGAACAGTACCTGTGCACACCCCTCCACGTACTGACTGATGGTTCGGCCCCATTCAACTTCTGGGTCTCCAAATTGTCCACGTGGCCAGAGCTAGCCTTTTATGCCTTGGCGGCCAGCGTT
Organism: Bufo bufo; assembly: GCF_905171765.1. Lineage (NCBI taxonomy): Eukaryota > Metazoa > Chordata > Amphibia > Anura > Bufonidae > Bufo > Bufo bufo. Next base: position 244,486,863 of record NC_053394.1, on the reverse strand, counting down.
TTGTCTGAACGTGTATTCAGCACGGCAGGGGGCGTCATTACAGACAAACGCAGCCGCCTGTCTAAAGCCAATGTGGACAAGCTGACGTTCATAAAAATGAACCAGGCATGGATCCCACAGGACCTGTCCATCCCTTGTGCAGATTAGATATTAACTACCTCCCCTTAACAATATATTATTCTACTCCAGGGCACTTCCTCATTCAATACTATTTTTAATTTCATTTTACCATTATATTGCGGGGAAACCCAAAGTTGAATGAACCTCTCCTCTGTCTGGGTGCCGGGGCCTAAATGTGTGACAGTGGCCTGTTCCAGTGGTGGGTGACGTGAAGCCTGATTCTCTGCTATGACATGAAGACTTATTCTGTGCTGACATGAAGCCAGATTCTCTGTTACGCGACCTCTCTCCTCTGCCTGGGTGCCTGGGCCTAAATATGTGACAGTGGCCTGTTCCAGTGGTGGGTGACGTGAAGCCTGATTCTCTGCTATGACATGAAGACTGATTCTGCGCTGACATAAGGCCAGATTCTCTGTTACGGGACCGCTCTCCTCTGTCTGGGTGCCGGGGCCTAAATGTGTGACAGTGGCCTGTTCCAGTGGTGGGTGACGTGAAGCCTGATTCTCTGCTATATAGAGATAATCCACGGCACACCAATATCTTATTATTTTGCAAATTTATTATAGGTACACAATGGTATTTCACAAGATTTGTCAATATATGACTAGTCGCGCCATAGCTGTGATATAAGCAAAAAATCACGTATATATTTGTAGGCCTTGATATGTCCCAACGTTTCGGTCCTGTCAAAGACCTTTCTCAAGGGATCTGAAAAGGAGTATAAATAAAGGTTTTATTGGCGTCTCAATATGGCGACCTTAGTGCACTATTGACCCATGTAAAAAACATAAAGAAATAGGAAGAATTGATATATATATATATATATGCATGTATGTATATACATATATGCATGCACATGTGCACGCTAGTACACACGCACATACATACACATACACACACACCCATGCACATACAGCCGCATACAAACACATAGGTCTCAGATTTATAACATTGGTAAAGAGAGAGTAGAAGGTAGGTAAAGTAGGAGGGATATTATGACTGGTCGAGTAAGTACTGTTTCTAATAAAAAGAGGACATAATGAACAGAATAGGGCTGGAGCATGAACCCTTACTCATCAGTAAGGTATAAATCAAAATTTTGGAATCAATCTAATAGGTAGGTAACGTTTGGTATGGTGAGTTTAAGTAACAATATATCTATAGATAAATGGAGTGGCGGTTTGGATATGGGTATATAGCACCTCAATCTGTAGCAGTGCATGAACTTACCGTGGCCGGTTGGTAAAGCTGCATGGTGTAGGCGCTGTGTATGCGAACCTCTGGTGGCGTTTTAAGACGTGCGGCCGGAAGTCATGTGTCTGCTTTGACCTGTGTCCGGGTTCAGCAGGTCACATGATCGCCAATGACGCCATGTGAGCCGCGCGGCCGCAGGACACAGTGGGGCATGCGCACTGAGTGCTGGGACGATAAAGTAGAGGTCTAACATTGTTCTAGTTTTCTCACCAACTTGTATATTGACTATGTTTATAATCCAACTAGGGAGCCTGAAATAAAGGAGAGGTACATATGTATTAATATCAGAAGTAACATTATAATACCATATCAGTCCACAATACTCAGAAATAAGTATAAATATTTAAGGATTTAGAGATCGCAATAAAAGTGCAAAAACAATTGAGAGACTCCACTACGTATGTGCCATTACCATCTAACCCAACATCTATGTTAGCCAACAAAATCCAGTCCATCTAATCACATTACCAAGAACGAGGTATAATAGATAGCAAAACATCTACTTATTTAACCAAACAACATCCAATAATTCCAGTTATATCCTGCCCAAAATACATAAGAGTTTAGAGAACCCCCCCGGAAGACCAATCGTTGCCTCCACAGAATCCATCCTGTCCCCTCTCTCTATTTATTTAGACCGTATACTTACCCCACTTATCAAGACGTCACGATCATTTCTATTAGACACCAATGACTTCATTTCCAAAATCAAACAGATTCAACCAGAACCAGATACCATTCTGTTGACCATGGATGTCAACAGCCTATACACGTCCATCGAACATGACAAAGGCATCAAAGCCACAGCACATCTACTTTCTACTACCTCCACTCTAACTCCTACACAACAGGAATTCTGCCTATCCTTGCTTACTTTAGTGTTGAAAGAAAACTACTTCCTCTTTGGGGATCAATACTATGTTCAAAAACGGGGTACCGCAATGGGGGCCAACGTAGCCCCGCCCTATGCAAACGCCTTCATGATCCACTTTGAGGAACAGTTTGTCTACACACACCATCTTTTTCAACAGCACGCGAAAACATGGCTCCGATTTATCGATGACATTTTCTGTTTGTGGAAAGGTCCTATATAAAGTGCTTTACATTTTCATCATTACCTTGATAACATTTACACTGAACTTGGCTTTACTGTCATAACCAATACTGAGAGAATCAGTTTTCAAGATACCCTAGTTCTCAAAGATCCATCAGGTCACATTCAATTTGACCTTTACAATAAACCAACGGACAGGAACAGCTTACTACATTATACCAGTAACCACTCTAGAGCCACCAAAGCGTCACTCCCTAAATATCAACTCACAAGGTTAGAAAGAATAGTAACGGATCCATTAACATTACAACAGAGACAAGCAGATATGAAATCCAAATTCAGAGAAAGGGGCTACCCTGACCAATTGATTACCAACAAACCGGCAATATGCAAACAAACTACTCCACAGACCACCACTCCCCTACCACGGATACCATGCATTCTCACATATCACCCCCTGGCTCCAAAAATCCAACAAACAATCTGAAAACAATGGTCTATACTGTCACAAGCATACCCCGAGATTCCAGAATTCCAGACTCCTCCCATCACCTGTTATAAAAGATCACAAAATATTAGGGACCACCTCATCCGTGCAGATATTGGACCTCTAGAAAAAATACCTAAGCAACGTTTTTTACAAAATCCGAAATATGGCACCTTCCCGTGCCTACATTGCGCACAGTGCTCGAGTGTGATTAAGGGTAACTTTATTACACATCCACACACGGGCAAAAGATTCCCTATCAAAGGATACTTCACCTGTGATTCCTCAATCGTAGTCTATCTAATTAAATGCCCATGTGGACTTTGTTACGTGGGTGAAACCACGCAACAAATAAGGAACCGTATTTCCAAACACAAATCCACCATTAGGACTGAACAATTGTTATTACCAATCCCAGCACACTTTAAGGAACACCACCACCAGATTTCATCCTTACGCTACTAGGTCTTGGAACAAGTTAATACCCCACGGAGAGGTGGCAACAGGATTAAAACATTGAAAGAACGAGAAAGCTTTTGGATACACCGTCTGGACACTTTATCCCCGAGAGGCCTTAACCGGGAATGTGACTTTTATTGCGATCTCTAAATACTCAATCCTTAAATATTTATACTTATTTCTGAGTATTGTGGACTGATATGGTATTATAATGTTACTTCTGATAATAATACATATGTACCTCTCCTTTATTTCAGGCTCCCTAGTTGGATTATAAACATAGTCAATATACAAGTTGGTGAGAAAACTACCTTTCCCCCCCCCCCCCACCGCCTCCCTTCCCCCCCTTTTTTTCCCACATTCCTCCTACCCTCTTCCCCTCGCCCCCCCCCCCGCTTCCCCTCCCACCTTTTCCTCCCTTCCTCCCTTCCACCCCTCCCCCTTCCTACCCTCCCCCTCATCATAGATTAGTATATAGTATAAGTCTTTAGAACGCGTAGATACCTATATGCCTGAATATTCATTCATAAAATATAAGAACTAAAATATAAGAATTATATTATGTTTTTTCGCCTTTTGTTTTTTTGTTTTTTGTTTTTATTTCTTATCCTTTTGTTTTTTGCTTTGTGCCTTCTTTCTGTATAATTGAGTATGTTAAGAATCAAAGTAATTACTATATTATGCTTCAAATTATTCCTTTCACACATGTATGTGACCCTTTTTTCAACCGCTACAACTCACTCTATTCTCCTTGATTCAAGCAGCAGCATAGAACTAACAACACTCTCCATTTTTAAATATCTTTTAAATTTTTCATACAACCCCTCTCCCTTCTTTTGAATCAATCAGTGGACTGATCCTTAATCGATTATTACCTTTATTCACCCCTTTAGACACAATACAGTACCCATTTCTAGAACAATGTTAGACCTCTACTTTATCGTCCCAGCACTCAGTGCGCATGCCCCACTGTGTCCTGCGGCCGCGCGGCTCACATGGCGTCATTGGCGATCATGTGACCTGCTGAACCCGGACACAGGTCAAAGCAGACACATGACTTCCGGCCGCACGTCTTAAAACGCCACCAGAGGTTCGCATACACAGAGCCTACACCATGCAGCTTTACCAACCGGCCACGGTAAGTTCATGCACTGCTACAGATTGAGGTGCTATATACCCATATCCAAACCGCCACTCCATTTATCTATAGATATATTGTTACTTAAACTCACCATACCAAACGTTACCTACCTATTAGATTGATTCCAAAATTTTGATTTATACCTTACTGATGAGTAAGGGTTCATGCTCCAGCCCTATTCTGTTCATTATGTCCTCTTTTTATTAGAAACAGTACTTACTCGACCAGTCATAATATCCCTCCTACTTTACCTACCTTCTACTCTCTCTTTACCAATGTTATAAATCTGAGACCTATGTGTTTGTATGCGGCTGTATGTGCATGGGTGTGTGTGTATGTGTATGTATGTGCGTGTGTACTAGCGTGCACATGTGCATGCATATATGTATATACATACATGCATATATATATATATATATATATATATATATCAATTCTTCCTATTTCTTTATGTTTTTTACATGGGTCAATAGTGCACTAAGGTCGCCATATTGAGACGCCAATAAAACCTTTATTTATACTCCTTTTCAGATCCCTTGAGAAAGGTCTTTGACAGGACCGTAACGTTGGGACATATCAAGGCCTACAAATAAATACGTGATTTTTTGCTTATATCACAGCTATGGCGCGACTAGTCATATATTGACAAATCTTGTGAAATACCATTGTGTACCTAAAATAAATTTGCAAAATAATAAGATATTGGTGTGCCGTGGATTATCTCTATATATTCTGCGACTGAAGTCCTCTGCGAGCACCCACCACCATACCAAGGTGTGCGGATTCTACAATTTCCTACAATTGATTCTCTGCTATGACATGAAGACTTATTCTGTGCTGACATGAGGCGAGATTCTCTGTTACGTGACCTCTATCCTCTGCCTGGGTGCCTGGGCCTAAATATGTGACAGTGGCCTGTTCCAGTGGTGGGTGACGTGAAGCCTGATTCTCTGCTATGACATGAAGACAGATTCTGTGCTGACATCAGGCCAGATTCTCTGTTACGGGACCTCTCTCCTCTGCCTGGGTGCCTGGGCCTAAATGTGTGACAGTGGCCTGTTCCAGTGGTGGGTGACGTGAAGCCTGATTCTCTGCTATGACATGAAGACTGATTCTGTGCTGACATAAGGCCAGATTCTCTGTTACGGGACCTCTCTCCTCTGTCTGTGTGCCGGGGCCTAAATATGTGACAGTGGCCTGTTCCAGTGGTGGGTGACGTGAAGCCTGATTCTCTGCTATGACATGAAGACTGATTCTGCGCTGACATCAGGCCAGATTCTCTGTTACGAGACCTCTCTCCTCTGCCTGGGTGCCTGGGCCTAAATATGTGACAGTGGCCTGTTCCAGTGGTGGGTGACGTGAAGCCTGATTCTCTGCTATGACATGAAGACTGATTCTGCGCTGACATAAGGCCAGATTCTCTGTTACGGGACCGCTCTCCTCTGTCTGGGTGCCGGGGCCTAAATATGTGACAGTGGCCTGTTCCAGTGGTAGGTGACGTGAAGCCTGATTCTCTGCTATGACATGAAGACAGATTCTGTGCTGACATCAGGCCAGATTCTCTGTTACGGGACCTCTCTCCTCTGCCTGGGTGCCTGGGCCTAAATGTGTGACAGTGGCCTGTTCCAGTGGTGGGTGACGTGAAGCCTGATTCTCTGCTATGACATGAAGACTGATTCTGTGCTGACATAAGGCCAGATTCTCTGTTACGGGACCTCTCTCCTCTGTCTGTGTGCCGGGGCCTAAATATGTGACAGTGGCCTGTTCCAGTGGTGGGTGACGTGAAGCCTGATTCTCTGCTATGACATGAAGACTGATTCTGCGCTGACATCAGGCCAGATTCTCTGTTACGAGACCTCTCTCCTCTGCCTGGGTGCCTGGGCCTAAATATGTGACAGTGGCCTGTTCCAGTGGTGGGTGACGTGAAGCCTGATTCTCTGCTATGACATGAAGACTGATTCTGCGCTGACATAAGGCCAGATTCTCTGTTACGGGACCGCTCTCCTCTGTCTGGGTGCCGGGGCCTAAATGTGTGACAGTGGCCTGTTCCAGTGGTAGGTGACGTGAAGCCTGATTCTCTGCTATGACATGAAGACAGATTCTGTGCTGACATCAGGCCAGATTCTCTGTTACGGGACCTCTCTCCTCTGCCTGGGTGCCTGGGCCTAAATATGTGACAGTGGCCTGTTCCAGTGGTGGGTGACGTGAAGCCTGATTCTCTGCTATGACATGAAGACAGATTCTGCGCTGACATAAGGCCAGATTCTCTGTTACGGGACCTCTCTCCTCTGCCTGGGTGCCTGGGCCTAAATGTGTGACAGTGGCCTGTTCCAGTGGTGGGTGACGTGAAGCCTGATTCTCTGTTATGACATGAAGACAGATTCTGTGCTGACATCAGGCCAGATTCTCTGTTACGGGACCTCTCTCCTCTGCCTGGGTGCCTGGGCCTAAATGTGTGACAGTGGCCTGTTCCAGTGGTGGGTGACGTGAAGCCTGATTCTCTGCTATGACATGAAGACAGATTCTGCGCTGACATAAGGCCAGATTCTCTGTTACGGGACCTCTCTCCTCTGCCTGGGTGCCTGGGCCTAAATGTGTGACAGTGGCCTGTTCCAGTGGTGGGTGACGTGAAGCCTGATTCTCTGCTATGACATGAAGACTGATTCTGTGCTGACATCAGGCCAGATTCTCTGTTACGGGACCTCTCTCCTCTGCCTGGGTGCCTGGGCCTAAATGTGTGACAGTGGCCTGTTCCAGTGGTGGGTGACGTGAAGCCTGATTCTCTGTTATGACATGAAGACAGATTCTGTGCTGACATCAGGCCAGATTCTCTGTTACGGGACCTCTCTCCTCTGCCTGGGTGCCTGGGCCTAAATGTGTGACAGTGGCCTGTTCCAGTGGTGGGTGACGTGAAGCCTGATTCTCTGCTATGACATGAAGACAGATTCTGCGCTGACATAAGGCCAGATTCTCTGTTACGGGACCTCTCTCCTCTGCCTGGGTGCCTGGGCCTAAATGTGTGACAGTGGCCTGTTCCAGTGGTGGGTGACGTGAAGCCTGATTCTCTGCTATGACATGAAGACAGATTCTGCGCTGACATAAGGCCAGATTCTCTGTTACGGGACCTCTCTCCTCTGCCTGGGTGCCTGGGCCTAAATGTGTGACAGTGGCCTGTTCCAGTGGTGGGTGACGTGAAGCCTGATTCTCTGCTATGACATGAAGACAGATTCTGTGCTGACATCAGGCCAGATTCTCTGTTACGGGACCTCTCTCCTCTGCCTGGGTGCCTGGGCCTAAATGTGTGACAGTGGCCTGTTCTAGTGGTGGGTGACGTAAAGCTTGATTCTCTGCTATGACATGAAGACAGATTCTGCGCTGACATAAGGCCAGATTCTCTGTTACGGGACCTCTCTCCTCTGCCTGGGTGCCTGGGCCTAAATGTGTGACAGTGGCCTGTTCCAGTGGTGGGTGACGTGAAGCCTGATTCTCTGCTATGACATGAAGACAGATTCTGTGCTGACATCAGGCCAGATTCTCTGTTACGGGACCTCTCTCCTCTGCTTGGGTGCCTGGGCCTAAATGTGTGACAGTGGCCTGTTCCAGTGGTGGGTGACGTGAAGCCTGATTCTCTGCTATGACATGAAGACAGATTCTGTGCTGACATCAGGCCAGATTCTCTGTTACGGGACCTCTCTCCTCTGCCTGGGTGCCTGGGCCTAAATGTGTGACAGTGGCCTGTTCCAGTGGTGGGTGACGTGAAGCCTGATGCTCTGCTATGACATGAAGACTGATTCTGCGCTGACATAAGGCCAGATTCTCTGTTACGGGACCTCTCTCCTCTGCCTGGGTGCCTGGGCCTAAATGTGTGACAGTGGCCTGTTCCAGTGGTGGGTGACGTGAAGCTTGATTCTCTGCTATGACATGAAGACTGATTCTGCGCTGACATAAGGCCAGATTCTCTGTTACGGGACCGCTCTCCTCTATCTGGGTGCCGGGGCCTAAATGTGTGACAGTGGCCTGTTCCAGTGGTGGGTGACGTGAAGCCTGATTCTCTGCTATGACATGAAGACTGATTCTGCGCTGACATAAGGCCAGATTCTCTGTTACGGGACCTCTCTCCTCTGCCTGGGTGCCTGGGCCTAAATGTGTGACAGTGGCCTGTTCCAGTGGTGGGTGACGTGAAGCCTGATTCTCTGCTATGACATGAAGACAGATTCTGCGCTGACATAAGGCCAGATTCTCTGTTACGGAACCTCTCTCCTCTGCCTGGGTGCCTGGGCCTAAATGTGTGACAGTGGCCTGTTCCAGTGGTGGGTGACGTGAAGCCTGATTCTCTGCTATGACATGAAGACTGATTCTGCGCTGACATAAGGCCAGATTCTCTGTTACGGGACCTCTCTCCTCTGCCTGGGTGCCTGGGCCTAAATGTGTGACAGTGGCCTGTTCCAGTGGTGGGTGACGTGAAGCCTGATTCTCTGCTATGACATGAAGACTGATTCTGTGCTGACATCAGGCCAGATTCTCTGTTACGGGACCTCTCTCCTCTGCCTGGGTGCCTGGGCCTAAATGTGTGACAGTGGCCTGTTCCAGTGGTGGGTGACGTGAAGCCTGATTCTCTGTTATGACATGAAGACAGATTCTGTGCTGACATCAGGCCAGATTCTCTGTTACGGGACCTCTCTCCTCTGCCTGGGTGCCTGGGCCTAAATGTGTGACAGTGGCCTGTTCCAGTGGTGGGTGACGTGAAGCCTGATTCTCTGCTATGACATGAAGACAGATTCTGCGCTGACATAAGGCCAGATTCTCTGTTACGGGACCTCTCTCCTCTGCCTGGGTGCCTGGGCCTAAATGTGTGACAGTGGCCTGTTCCAGTGGTGGGTGACGTGAAGCCTGATTCTCTGCTATGACATGAAGACAGATTCTGCGCTGACATAAGGCCAGATTCTCTGTTACGGGACCTCTCTCCTCTGCCTGGGTGCCTGGGCCTAAATGTGTGACAGTGGCCTGTTCCAGTGGTGGGTGACGTGAAGCCTGATTCTCTGCTATGACATGAAGACAGATTCTGTGCTGACATCAGGCCAGATTCTCTGTTACGGGACCTCTCTCTCTGCCTGGGTGCCTGGGCCTAAATGTGTGACAGTGGCCTGTTCTAGTGGTGGGTGACGTAAAGCTTGATTCTCTGCTATGACATGAAGACAGATTCTGCGCTGACATAAGGCCAGATTCTCTGTTACGGGACCTCTCTCCTCTGCCTGGGTGCCTGGGCCTAAATGTGTGACAGTGGCCTGTTCCAGTGGTGGGTGACGTGAAGCCTGATTCTCTGCTATGACATGAAGACAGATTCTGTGCTGACATCAGGCCAGATTCTCTGTTACGGGACCTCTCTCCTCTGCTTGGGTGCCTGGGCCTAAATGTGTGACAGTGGCCTGTTCCAGTGGTGGGTGACGTGAAGCCTGATTCTCTGCTATGACATGAAGACAGATTCTGTGCTGACATCAGGCCAGATTCTCTGTTACGGGACCTCTCTCCTCTGCCTGGGTGCCTGGGCCTAAATGTGTGACAGTGGCCTGTTCCAGTGGTGGGTGACGTGAAGCCTGATGCTCTGCTATGACATGAAGACTGATTCTGCGCTGACATAAGGCCAGATTCTCTGTTACGGGACCTCTCTCCTCTGCCTGGGTGCCTGGGCCTAAATGTGTGACAGTGGCCTGTTCCAGTGGTGGGTGACGTGAAGCTTGATTCTCTGCTATGACATGAAGACTGATTCTGCGCTGACATAAGGCCAGATTCTCTGTTACGGGACCGCTCTCCTCTGTCTGGGTGCCGGGGCCTAAATGTGTGACAGTGGCCTGTTCCAGTGGTGGGTGACGTGAAGCCTGATTCTCTGCTATGACATGAAGACTGATTCTGCGCTGACATAAGGCCAGATTCTCTGTTACGGGACCTCTCTCCTCTGCCTGGGTGCCTGGGCCTAAATGTGTGACAGTGGCCTGTTCCAGTGGTGGGTGACGTGAAGCCTGATTCTCTGCTATGACATGAAGACAGATTCTGCGCTGACATAAGGCCAGATTCTCTGTTACGGGACCGCTCTCCTCTGTCTGGGTGCCGGGGCCTAAATATGTGACAGTGGCCTCTTCCAGTGGTGGGTGACATGAAGCCAGATTCTCTGCTATGGCATGAAGAGACTGATTCTCTACTGACATGAAGCCAGATTCTTTGCTATGGCATGAAGAGACTGATTCTCTGCTGACGTGAAGCCAGATTCTCTGCTATGGGACCTCTGTCCAATTGATATTGGTTAATTTTTATTTTTTTAATTTTTATTTTAATTCATTTCCCTATCCACATTTGTTTGCAGGGGATTTACCTACATGTTGCTGCCTTTTGCAGCCCTCTAGCTCTTTCCTGGGCTGTTTTACAGCCTTTTTAGTGCCCAAAAGTTCGGGTCCCCATTGACTTCAATGGGGTTCGGGTTCGGGACGAAGTTCGGTTCGGGTTCGGATCCCGAACCCGAACATTTCCGGGAAGTTCGGACGAACTTCTTTAACCCGAACATCCAGGTGTTCGCTCAACTCTATTTGGATGTGTTGGTTAAAGCACAGGCAGAATCAAATGTTATCCCCAGGGAGCAGACCTGTGAGACTGGATAAAGCGCCATACTATTAATTATAATGGATAGGTCAGGTAGGGAGGCTGAGTGACACCGGGGAAAGATGATGAATTCAGTTTTTTCCATGTTGAGTTTTAGAAAGTGGTATGAGAAGAGTGAAGATAAAGCTGACAGACATGCTGGGATTCTAGATAGCAAGGAAGTGACATCTGGACCAGGGGGGTAGATGTGAGTGTCAGCAGCACCGAGGTGGTGTTGGAAGCCATGGGACTCTATGAACCGTCCCAGGCAAATGTATAAATGGAGAAAAGTAGGGAACCCAGGACAGAGCCTTAAAGGGTTTCTATCACTTCGTTTCACCTATTTAGCTTTCAGACACTAGCGATCCGCTAGTGTCTGCTCTATCTAACCATCCTAATATAAGAGCTTATTGTCCTGCCGTTTAGCTAAAAAAATAACTTATATAGATATGCAAATGAGCCTCTAGGTGCTATGGGGGCGTGATTAGCACCTAGAGGCTCCGTCTACCTTAACAAACTGCCGCCGCCCAGCGCGTCCCTCCAGCCCGCCCATCTCCTCCGGAATGCGATGCTCCTCGTATTCGGTGCATGCGCAGTGAATGTCTGATCGCTTCCCTGCTCAGACATCTCCACTGCGCCTGTTCCTCGGAGCACTATGACGTCATCGGCGCAGGCGCAGTGGAGATGTCTGAGCAGGGAAGCGATCAGACATTCACTGCGCATGCGCCGAATACGAGGAGCATCGCATTCCGGAGGAGATGGGCGGGCTGGAGGGACGCGCTGGGCGGCGGCAGTTTGTTAAGGTAGACGGAGCCTCTAGGTGCTAATCACGCCCCCATAGCACCTAGAGGCTCATTTGCATATCTATATAAGTTATTTTTTTAGCTAAACGGCAGGACAATAAGCTCTTATATTAGGATGGTTAGATAGAGCAGACACTAGCGGATCGCTAGTGTCTGAAAGCTAAATAGGTGAAACGAAGTGATAGAAACCCTTTAAGGGACACCAACACAGAGGGGGCGTGATTAAGAGGTGGTGTATGAATGTGAAACGCTGAAGGTTCTGCTGGTGAGGTATGAGGAGATGTAGGAGACGTTCAGATCTTTGATACTGAGGGAAAATAGGGTTTGTAACAGGAGAGAGTGGTTGACAATATCAAAGTCAGAGGACAGGTCAAGGATGAGGAGCACAGAATAGAGATGTTTAGGTTTGGAAGCTAGCAGATTGTTGGTGACTTTGGTTAGGGCAGTTTCAGCGGAGTGCTTGGGTCTGAAACTGGATTGCAGCTGATCAAAAAGTGAGTGGTATGAAAGGTGAGAGGTCAGTTTAATATGTCTAGAAGTTTTGATGCAAATGGGAGTAATAAGATAAGGCGATAGCTAGATAGAGAGGATGGGTCAAGGGAGTGCTTCTAGAATATAGGTGTGATGTTTGCATGTTTAAAAGAGGAAGGGAAGGTGCCAGTGAGTATCTATAGGTTGAAGAGATGGGTTAGGGCAAGAATAATTATAGTGGTGAGGTTAAGGATAAGATGGGATGGCATTGGATCAAGGGTATAGGTGGTGAGGTGTGACTTGGTTATTAAGGTGGAGAGATTTTCTTCTGTGACAGTGGTCAACTGGGTTATGTATGAAGAACACTTGGCAGCTGTTTAGGGGGTAGTGGTTTTATTATTATTATTTTTTTAGAAGCTTTCATGGATTTTTGAAATATCAGGCAAAGTCTTTGACATGAGGGGTTTGGGTGGGGGCACTGGGCGACGGGACAGACAAGTAAAGGTGTTTGGGATTGTGAGAAAGAGATGATATTAAAGTACAAACCGGATTCCCAAAAAGTTGGAACACTATACAAATTGTGAATAAAACTGAATGCAATGATGTGGAGGTGCCAACTTCTAATATTTTATTCAGAATAGAACATAAATCACGGAACAAAAGTTTAAACTGAGAAAATGTACCATTTTAAGGGAAAAATATGTTGAATCAGAATATCATGGTGTCAACAAATCCCAAAAAAGTTGGGACAAGGCCACTCAACAGACGTCTGGGGACCGAGGAGACCAGTTTCTCAAGTTTAGAAATAGGAATGCTCTCCCATTCTTGTCTAATACAGGCCTCTAACTGTTCAATCATCTTGGGCCTTCTTTGTTGCACCTTCCTCTTTATGATGCGCCAAATGTTCTCTATAGGTGAAAGATCTGGACTGCAGACTGGCCATTTCAGTACCCGGATCCTTCTCCTCCGCAGCCATGATGTTGTGATTGATGCAGAATGTGGTCTGGCATTATCTTGTTGAAAAATGCAGGGTCTTCCCTGAAAGAGATGACGTCTGGATGGGAGCATATGTTGTTCTAGAACCTGAATATATTTTTCTGCATTGATGGTGCCTTTCCAGACATGCAAGCTGCCCATGCCACACGCACTCATGCAACCCCATACCATCAGAGATGCAGGCTTCTGAACTGAGCGTTGATAACAACTTGGGTTGTCCTTGTCCTCTTTGGTCCGGATGACATGGCGTCCCAGATTTCCAAAAAGAACTTTGAATCGTGACTCGTCTGACCACAGAACAGTCTTCCATTTTGCCACACTCCATTTTAAATGATCCCTGGCCCAGTGAAAACGCCTGAGCTTGTGGATCTTGCTTAGAAATGGCTTCTTCTTTGCACTGTAGAGTTTCAGCTGGCAACGTTGGATAGGACGGGGGATTGTGTTCACTGACAATGGTTTCTGGAAGTATTCCTGAGCCCATTCTGTGATTTCCTTTACAGTAGCATTCCTGTTTGTGGTACAGTGTAGTTTAAGGGCCCGGAGATCACGGGCATCCAGTATGGTTTTACGGCCTTGACCCTTACACACAGAGATTGTTCCAGATTCTCTGAATCTTCGGATGATATTATGCACAGTTGATGATGATAGATGCAAAGTCTTTGCAATTTTTCGCTGGGTAACACCTTTCTGATATTGCTCCACTATCTTTCTGCGCAACATTGTGGGAATTGGTGATCCTCTACCCATCTTGGCTTCTGAGAGACACTGCCACTCTGAGAAGCTCTTTTTATACCCAATCATGTTGCCAATTGACCTAATTAGTGTTAATTGGTCTTCCAGCTCTTCGTTATGCTCAAATTTACTTTTTCTAGCCTCTTATTGCTACTTGTCCTAACTTTTTTGGGATTTGTTGACACCGTGAAAATTGGAATCGACGTATTTTTCCTTTAAAATGATACATTTACTCGGATTAAACGTTTGATCTGTCATCTACGTTCTATTACAAATAAAATATTGACATTTGCCATCTCCACATAATTGCATTCAGTTTTTATTCACAATTTGTTTAGTGTCCCAACTTTTTTGGAATCCGGTTTGTAGTTAAGTTGTCCTATTTAGAAGAGGTGAGTACAGACTTGAATTTGTGAACAGCTTGTTTGTATATGATGAAGTATTCTGGGTTTTCTTCCAGCATTGTTATGCAACTCTGGAAGCTCATCTCAATTGTTTTGTCTGGTGAGTGTGCCAGGGATGTCAATTGATTTGCCGGGTTCTAGTGTAAGAGGGGTGACTGAATCAAGGGCTGAAGTAATGAGTGTGTAATGAGTGTGTCCATCTCTGTGAGTGGCTATGGAGGTTTATTGTGTGAGGCCAAAGGAGGAAGTAAGAAAGATGAGTTTGGAGGCAGTTAAGTTGTGTGTGTCAGTAGAAATTTTTAAATTCCCCATGATGATGAAATGCAAAAGCCAGTTATGGAAATGGTCAAAAAGGGCAGTAATAAGGCCTGGTGGACAGTAGATGATGGATATTTGGAGGTTGGAGGAAGGTAGTAAAACGGTGGAGATGGGTTGAAGGAGCAGTTACCCGATAGGAGGAGGCCAATACCACTGCCATGTCTGTCCAGACAGAATTTCTGGGGTCAGTGGTGCCAGACACAGCAGAAACACACCACAAACAAACTATGAGGTATGAATTTCAGTCAAATCAGTTTCAGACAGAATTTCTGGGGTCAATGGTGCTATATAGAGCAAAAACATACAAACTATACGGTGTGAATGCCAGTCAAATCAGTAGGAGACAGAATTGCCGGGGTCAGTGGTTCTGGAGAAAACAGAAACATACCACAAACAAACTATGAGGTGTGAATGTCAGTCAAATCAGTTTGAGACAGGATTGCTGGGGTCAGTGGTGCTGGACAGAGCACAAACATATCACAAAATACAAGGTGTAAATGTCATTCACATCAGGGCTGCAGAACACAATATCTGCAAGTACTTCTCAGTCTTGAGAAATGTCAAAGTTCAACATTTTATTATGGGCAGTGCGGGAAAGTCTAAGGAGACTTTCTGAAGTGTAAGCTACGGTAGTTTCTGTGTGATTAAACAATTCCCAGTATTGAGTGGACAGACGTTTGAATGTCTTTCATGTCATTGCATTCTTGTTTGTGCAATGAACACTTTATCCTTCAAAGCACACATACTGTACAGTGTATTCTCTTCATAAAATATAGAGGGGGAATAAAATACACTGAATACAACTAATACAAACATAACAACCCAGTCTGTGCTATAAAATATATAGGGACCCAACATTTTTTAAACCTGTCCCTTTCTCCCTTCATTGCCAGATGGTAATGCTCTGTTCTCAAAAATGTGCATATTGCACTGCCACAGGTCACAGTGGCCTTTTCCATTCCATGTGCATTGTTAAGCATACACATTCCTATAGCTAAAATTGAAATTGCTAACATATACGGAACAAAGTTTCATAATACCCTAACTTCCACAAGACCACCTCTATATGATAAATGACACACTATAGAAGATGAACAAATATATAACCTTTCACAGTGCAAACCATTCATCAACTGTGAGAAAGTTATCAACTGAGGTGGAAAACGCTCTTTATGAAGAGCTTCTCGGTGAAGCGAAGGTTATGTTTTGATTTTACACATAAAATGTCCAAGCTTCACTGAATAAATGCTAGAGCTGTTCTATTTATTTCAGAACATTCAACTTGTAAATGATCAACGCTGCACAATTCAATTCTTCTGGGATTTACAGACTTGAAGTTCACAGTTTAACTAGATCAAATATATTAAAATTGGTAAAGATTAACTTTTCAATCAAATATTATTCCTGTTTGTCGAAATAAGAAATTACCAACCTTTATTAAACTGGCAAGATATATTGACAGTTCTCATGTCTAGTTGTACACTTTTTTATTTATTTCATTGTAGTTGCAGGTTGTCCATCACCAAACAGAGCTCTTTAGTTAAATATCTCATAGGTACCCTAAAATTTAAAAAATGGTGACTACGTATGAACAGTAGAAAGGGGGCTAGAAAAAACCTTGTGTGAAGTGCAAACATAGCATATAGCCCGGTCAGATGCTTCAACTAGCCAAGAGAAGCTACACAAATACTCTTAAATTTCTCAGACTTATTAAAAGTCCATGCATAATAAGCATTGTGTGCATAAACTGTTAGGGTAATTAGGTTAATTCATGTCCTAAAATAAAGAATGCTGTCTAGTGTGCTTACTTTTTAAAGAAAACATTTCCTTTAGAGCACTTTAGCTATAATATAAATTAAATTAGAAACAAAGAACAGCATATAGACTGCTTCTTTACAATAGACTGAGATAATAAGTAAACAACAATGAAATGCAGTAAATGATACAAATGATGAACCATTGTTCTGTATAAACAGAGCATCTGGAATTCTATTTTTTTTTTTTACAAAGCAGTCCAAATAAAATGCAAAGACAGGGTTAAATGAGTTGTCCCACAACAACTTATACACAATCCACAGGGTAGAGCCAGTGTGGACTGGGCAGTCTAGGGCCCACCAGTAAAATTTATGTTAAGGCCCACCATATGGATACATCCAGGCTCGGACTGGCCCACAGGGGTAAAGGTGAACCCCCCGGTGGGTCCCTGAGCAAGGTGGGCCCCTAGTCTACTACTGCACAAGTGGCACATAACACAGTAGAGTGATTGTACTACATAAAGATAGGCAGCATACAACATCTCAACCAGTCTATGTTCATATAGAAAATGGGTAGATTATTTAAGAAACTCCCCCGTTTATTATCATAGATACATCAGGTGGCTGAGATAGCTTCTCGCTACATAGGCAGATCAACTAGTATTCTCTTTTCCGGGGGACCCACCTTCTCAAAGTCTCTGCATGGACCCTTGTCTGCTGCTGTGTGAGTAGGTAATATTCACGCCCTCAAGATAAATTTTACTGGTGGGCCCTAGCCAACTCAGTCCAACACTGCATACATTCAAATATAACATGCTCACAAAGCTGCAGACAGCAGCAAGAAGCTACAAGATGATTGATTATGGGATCCCTGCTGCAACTTTGAGAAGGAAGATCTCTGGGACAGGAGAATACTGGCTGCCCTGCCTCTTTATCTAGAAGTCATCTATTATAGACACATGAATATTCAACCCAGTTTTTTATACAAACTTAGGCTTGTTCAGCTGCTGTACACTGCCTATCTATATACAGTGCAGTAAGTCTACTGCTTTTTGTGCCAGAGGGTGGAAGACAAGGGGCCCACCTTGCTCAGGGGTCCACAGGGGGATTCACCTGTACCCCTATAGGCCAGTCCGAGTCTGGGTAGGGCATATGTGTCTAATCAATGGGGGTCCAATAAATGGAGCTCCAAGTTCCCATTTTTGACTATACTGTCAGACATGTAGTTTGACCACAGCTCCATTCAACTCTATGGGGGCTACTGGAAATAGGCCAGTACTTGTACTAGGCTGTCTTCATCTGTCCATAGAGTTGAATCGAGCAGCAGCATGCATATGTGTTTGCCACTCCATTCAATGAGGAAACAGACTCCATCTCTAGTGATCAGTGGGGACCCAAATATTCACACCCCCATTAATCAGACACTTCTCTCCTACAAGCATGTTACTGTCATTGAACAACACCTTTAAAAGTGCTGAAGTACAATACATGGCCACTGTCCAGTGTACAGAATAGTGCTGTTATAATGCCTGTTCTGGAGCACAACAGCCCATTCAAACAGATAATTGTGTATGTGTATGGTGGGGGTGGGGGTGGAAGTAAAATCCACACAAATTTAATAGTCACTTAACCTAATGATAGGTCATCAATACAGTCCTGATCAAAAGTTTAAGATCACTGGAAAAATGGCAAAAAATAATATTTTACATTGTTGGATGTTAACAAGGTTCCAAGTAGAGCTTCAACATGCAACAAGAAGAAATGAGAGTGAAAATTTTTTGAGCATTCAATTAATTGAAAATAACGATTAAACTGAAACAGGCTGTTTTTCAGCTGATCCAAATTTTAGGACCACATGCCTTTTAAAAGGCCAAATCTGTGCAAAGATGTGGATTCATTGTCATTTTCTGTCAGGTAGTCACACGTTGGGATGGCAAAGGCAAAAAACGTCCCTTTTTGAACGTTGTCGGGTTGTTGAACTACATAAGCAGGGTCTCTCACAGCGCGCCATCACTGCTGAGGTGGGATGCAGTAAGACAGTCATTTGGAATTTCTTAAATGATCCTGAGGGTTATGGAACAAAAAAGTCAAGTGGAAGACCCAAAAAAATTTCATCAGCACTGAGCCGGAGGATCCAATTGGCTGTCCGTCAAGACACTGGACGATCCTCAACCCAAATTAAGGCCCTTACTGGTGCTGACTACAGCCCCATAACCATCAGACGGTGCCTGAGACTGAAGGGCTTCAAAAACAAAAAACGTCTTCAAAGACCTCGTCTCCTTGACCGCCACAGAACTGCTCGTTTGGATTTTGCAAGAGCACCAAACATGGGACATTCAAAGGTGAAAGAAATTTTTATTCTCTGATGAGAAAAAATTAAGTCTTGATGGTCCTGATGGTTTCCAACGTTACTGACATGACAAGCAGATGCCACCTGAGATGTTTTCTACGCGCCACAGTGGAGGGGGCGTCATAATGGTCTGGGGTGCTTTTTCCTTCAGTGGAACAATGGAGCTTCAGGAAGTGCAGGGGCGTCAAACGGCCGCTGGCTATGTCCAGATGTTGCAGAGAGCATTCCTCATGACTGAGGGCCCTCGTCTGTGTGGTAACGACTGGGTTTTTTAACAGGACAACGCTACAGTACACAATGCCTGCAGGACAAGGGACTTCTTCCAGGAGAATAACATCACTCTTTTGGCCCATCCTGCGTGTTCCCCTGATTTAAATCCAATTGAGAACCTTTGGGGATGGATGGCAAGGGAAGTTTACAAAAATGGACAACAGTTCCAGACAGATGGCCTTCATGCGGCCATCTTCACCACTTGGAGAAATGTTCCCACTCACCTCATGGAAACGCTTGCATCAAGCATGCCGAAACAAATTTTTGAAGTGATAAACAATAACAGCGGAGCTACTCATTACTGAGTTCATGTTTGGAAGTTGGATTTCTGTTTTGGGGGGGGTTTAGTTTTTTTTTGGAGGTGTGGTCCTAAACTTTTGATCAGCTGCAAAACAGCCTGTTTCAGTTTATTCGTTGTTTTTATTAAATTGAATGCTCAAAAAATGTTTTGTCTCACTCCCATTTCTTTGTGTTGTATGTTGAAGCTCTACTTGGAACCTTGTTAAGATCCAGCCATGCTAAATATGATTTTTTGCCATTTTTCAAGTGGTCTTAAACTTTTGATCAGGACTGTATTTCAGCCCGCAGCAAACCTCTTCAATCAGCACAGACTATAAACAATATGAGGTGGACATTCATGCCTTTAAATGGATCTGCAAAAAAACTGAGGTTACTCCGTTTGCATTCCGCTTCCGTATGTCCATTCTGCAAAATAGAACATATCCTATTATTGTCCACATTACAGACAAGGATAGTACTGTTCTATTAGGGGCCAGCTGTTCTGTTCCACAAAATATGGAATGCACACGGAAGTCATCCGTATTTTTTGTGGATCCGTGTTTTGTGGACCGCAAAATACATACAGTCGTGTCATGAGCCCTAAGATAGGTGTTGCCTTTTATTAGCATTCTCAATTTGGCAAATAACAAAGAAATGTGGCAAAATACAGTATTAAAATTTATAATCAAGCTATCACTAAAAGGATATTTGAATGTGCTTTCCAGTCAAGATTTTGCATGGTAAATTGCGTTGATTTTTTTGCAATTTAGAATACACTATGCTGTCTTTACAAATAGGTACAATTTCTTTTTAATTTCATACCATTTGGACAAATAATGCAAGTGCATTAAAGGATTTCTGTCACCAGATTTAACCCTATTAAGCTAGCTGACATTAGCGATGTGCTAATGTCAGCTAAACCTAACTAACCTATTCCTACTTTTATCTATGTCCCCGTTATGCCTGAAATCTAACTTTTATAATATGCTAATTATCCTCTAGAAGCAGGGGAGGGGGCGTTGTTCCTGCTCCTAGAGGCTCCGTTCTCCCACCTTTGTCGCCTCCCCCCAAGTCCTGATTGACAGGGCCAGGCAGCGCTCGCATCTGTCTGCCAGCCCTGTGCTCTGGTGAAATCTTGCGCCGTTCAGCATTTGGCACAGGTGCGGTGAGGGAAAGATGCTCGCAGGCTGCCAGCTTCCTCACCGTGCTTGTGCTGAATACTGAATGGCGCGAGATTTCACCAGAGTACAGGGCTGGCAGATAGATGCGAGCGCTGCCTGGCCCTGTCAATCAGGACTTGGGGGGGAGGCAACAAAGGTTGGAGAATGGAGCCTCTAGGAGCAGGAACAACCCACCCCTCTCCTAGAGGCTAATTAGCATATTATAAAAGCTAGATTTCTGGCATAACGGGGGATAGATAAAAGCAGGAATAGGCTAGTTAGGTTTAGCTGACATTAGCACATCACTAATGTCAGCTAGCTTAATAGGGTTAAATCTGGTGACAGAATCCCTTTAAAAGTGTCCTGATACAATTGATTATTAAATCACATTTTAAAGCAAAACATTTCTAATGAGAAAGGGATAAGTAAAGGTCACAAATCAATTAGCTTAATTTCCTGAATGCAATTATAGCTTGATGTCCAGGATGTAATTTAACAATAAATAATATTGAGCACATTAGCAAACTTGCTCTCCTCTTGCTGTGGTTAAATGTCACTGAAAAATGTTCCTTAGAAACAAAAAATACTTAAGAATTTGTCTATTTATTTGTACCATTAAAGAGGCTCTGTCACCAGGATCAGCCCTATTAAAAAAGGCATATAGCCTGGTAGGGATGATCTAGCTAAGTAAAACAATACCTTCATTGTCTTTCTAGGTGTCAGCATTGTGGAGAAATGAAGACGTTTTTGCTCATATGCAAATAAGCCATTATAGCACCAAGAGGCAGGCTTATGCAGTTTAACCCCTTAAGGACTCAGCCCTATTTCACCTTAAGGACTTGGCCATTTTTTGCAAATCTGACCAGTGTCACTTTAAGTGCTGATAACTTTAAAGTGCTTTGACTTATCCAGGCCGTTCTGAGATTGTTTTTTCGTCACATATTGTACTTCATGACACTGCTAAAATTGGGTCAAAAAAGTTAATTTTTTTGCATAAAAAAATACCATATTTACCAAAAATTTTGAAAAATTTGCAAATTTCAAAGTTTCAGTTTCTCTACTTCTGTAATACATAGTAATACCCCCAAAAATTTTGATGACTTTACATTCCCCATATGTCTACTTCATGTTTATAGCATTTTGGGATTGATATTTTATTTTTTGGGGATGTTATAAGGCTTAGAAGTTTAGAAGCAAATCTTGAAATTTTTCAGAAATTTACAAAAACCAAATTTTAGGGACCACTACAGGTCTGAAGTCACTTTGCGAGGCTTACATAATAGAAACCGCCCAAAAATGACCCCATTCTATAAACTACACCCCTCAAGGTATTCAAAACTGATTTTACAAGCTTTGTTAACCCTTTAGGTATTGCACAAGAGTTATTGGCAAATGGGGATGAAATTTGAGAATTTCATTTTTTTGCCTAATTTTCCATTTTAACCCATTTTTTCCACTAACAAAGCAAGGGTTAACAGCTAAACAAGACTGTATCTTTATTGCCCTGACTCTGCCGTTTACAGAAACACCCCATATGTGGCCGTAAACTACTGTACGGGCACACAGTAGGGCGTAGAGTGAAAGGTGCGCCGTTTGGTTTTTGGAGGGCTGATTTTGCTGGACTGTTTTTTTGACACCATGTCCCATTTGAAGCCCCCTGATGCACCCCTAGAGTAGAAACTCCATAAAAGTGACCCCATCTAAGAAACTACACCCCTCAAGGTATTCAAAACTGATTTTACAAACTTTGTTAACCCTTTAGGTGTTGCACAAGAGTTATTGGCAAATGGGGATGAAATTTGAGAATTTCATTTTTTTGCCTAATTTTCCATTTTAACCCATTTTTTCCACTAACAAAGCAAGGGTTAACAGCTAAACAAGACTGTATCTTTATTGCCCTGACTCTGCCGTTTACAGAAACACCCCATATGTGGCCGTAAACTACTGTACGGGCACACAGTAGGGCGTAGAGTGAAAGGTGCGCCGTTTGGTTTTTGGAGGGCTGATTTTGCTGGACTGTTTTTTTGACACCATGTCCCATTTGAAGCCCCCTGATGCACCCCTAGAGTAGAAACTCCATAAAAGTGACCCCATCTAAGAAACTACACCCCTCAAGGTATTCAAAACTGATTTTACAAACTTTGTTAACCCTTTAGGTGTTGCACAAGAGTTATTGGCAAATGGGGATGAAATTTGAGAATTTCATTTTTTTGCCTAATTTTCCATTTTAACCCATTTTTTCCACTAACAAAGCAAGGGTTAACAGCCAAACAAGACTGTATCTTTATTGCCCTGACTCTGCCGTTTACAGAAACACCCCATATGTGGCCGTAAACTACTGTACGGCCACACAGCGGGGCGTAGAGTGAAAGGTGCGCCGTATGGTTTTTGGAGGCCAGATTTTGCTGGACTGTTTTTTTGACACCATGTCCCATTTGAAGCCCCCCTGATGCACCCCTAGAGTAGAAACTCCATAAAAGTGACCCCATCTAAGAAACTACACCCCTCAAGGTATTCAAAACTGATTTTACAAACTTTGTTAACCCTTTAGGTGTTGCACAAGATTTAATGGAAAATAGAGATACAATTTCAAAATTTCACTTTTTTGGCAGATTTTCCATTTTAATATTTTTTTTCCAGTAACAAAGCAAGGGTTAACAGCCAAACAAAACTCATTATTTATGGCCCTTATTCTGTAGTTTACAGAAACACCCCATATGTGGTCGTAAACTGCTGTACGGGCACACGGCAGGGCGCAGAAGGAAAGGAATGCCATACGGTTTTTGGAAGGCAGGTTTTGCTGGACTGGTTTTTTTGACACCATGTCCCATTTGAAGCCCCCCTGATGCACCCCTAGAGTAGAAACTCCAAAAAAGTGACCCCATTTTAGAAAGTACGGAATAAGGTGGCAGCTTTGTTAGTACTAGTTTAGGGTACATATGATTTTTGGTTGCTCTATATTACACTTTTTGTGCGGCAAGGTAACAAGAAATAGCTTTTTTGGCACGTTTTTTTTTTTTTTGTTATTTACAACATTCATCTGACAGGTTAGATCATGTGGTAATTTTATAGAGCAGGTTGTCACGGACGCGGTGATTCCTAATATGTATACCTTTTTTTTATTTATGTAAGTTTTATACAATAACTTCATTTTTAAAACCAAAAAAAGTTTTAGTGTCTCCATAGTCTAAGAGCCATAGTTTTTTCAGTTTTTGGGCGATTATCTTGAGTAGGGTCTCATTTTTTGCGGGATGAGATGACGGTTTAATTGGCACTATTTTGGGGTGCATATGACTTTTTGATCGCTTGTTATTACACTTTTTGTGACGTAAGATGACAAAAAATGGCTTTTTTTACACCGTTTTTATTTTTTATTTTTTACGGTGGTCACCTGAGGGGTTAGATCATGTGATATTCTTATAGAGGCGGTCGATACGGACGCGGCGATACCTAATATGTATACTTTATTTTTATTTATGTAAGTTTTACACAATGATTTCATTTTTGAAACAAAAAAAAATCATGTTTTAGTGTTTCTTTAGTCTGAGAGCCATAGTTTTTTCAGTTTTTGGGAGATTATCTTGGGTAAGGTATGATTTTTGCGGGATGAGATGAAGGTTTGATTGGTACTATTTTGGCGTACATGTGACTTTTTTGATCACTTTTATTACCTTTTTTGGGAAGTAAGGTGGGCAAAATTTCAATTTTCTCATAGTTTTTATTTTTTTATTTTTATGGTGTTCACCGTGCGGGGAAAGTAACATGACCGTTTTATATATCAGGTCGTTACGGACGCGGCGATACCTAATATGTGTAGTGTATTTTATTTTTTTTTATTTTTATTCAGTGATGAATGTTTTTTTTTTTATCTTAACTTTTTTCACTTTTTTTAACTTTTTTTTTGACCCAGACCCACTTGGTTCTGGAAGATCCAGTGGGTCTGATGTCTGTATAATACAGTACAGTACAATATATATTGTTCTATACTGTATTTTACTTACACTGAACAGATCTATGCTTTCAGCATAGATCTGTTCAGCACCATGGACAGCAGGACGCCTGAGCAGGCGTCCTGTTGCCATGGGAACCTTCCCCGTCTGCTCAGAACTTTGCAGACGGGGAAGGGTAAGCACAGGGCTGAGGGGGGCTCTCTGGGGGCTCTCTCCCTCTCCATCGGGGGGCTGCAAAGGCACAGCAGCCCCCCGATGGAGAGGGAGGGAGCTCCCTGACCGAAGACAGTTAACTTTTTCCATACAGCGGTCCGTACGGACCGCGGTATGGAAAGGGTTAAACGGCTGACATCTGCACAGATGTCAGCCGTTTATACCAGGGTGCCAGCAATGTGCTGGCACCCTGGTATAACCACTAGAAGCCAAAGATCATTCATGGGGAGGCGGGCGGGGGATCGCGATCCCGCCTGCCGCACCGCCCGCCTCCCGCACCGCCCCCACCGCATGCGACACCCCCCCCGCACCACCCGCCGGCATAAAATCGTGCAGGGGTGCAGGGGGGGGGTGAAAAATATTGATTATAGGCACTCAAAAGTTTCTGATCCCCGCGGTCAGGGACCGCGGGCATCAGAAACTGCAAAAAGCGCAGCAAACCGCAGGTCTGAATTGACCTGCGGTTTGCTGCGATCGCCGACACGGGGGGGTCACATGACCCCCCCTGGCGTTGTCACAGGATGCCGGCTGAAGGATTTCAGCCGAAATCCCGTTCCGTTTAACCCCTCGGGCGCCGGAATACTGAGTTCAAGCTAGGACGTACCGGTACGCCCTGAGTCCTTAAGGACTCGGGAAATAGGGCGTACCGATACGCCCTGCGTCCCTAAGGGGTTAAAGGGAACCTGTCATCCACTTTATGCTGACCTCTCTGTAGGGAAGCATAAAATAGTGACAGAAATGCTGATTTCAGCGGTGTGTCACTCATGAGCTAAAAGTAAGTGGTTGCCGAGAACTAACATCACAATCATTGCAGCCCAGGCCTTGAAAAGAGTCAAATCTACCTGAGAAGAGTCATTGTTATTCCTAATCTCTAGTCACCCATCTGCTGACGATTGGCAGTTCTCTCCTAGAGAGAAAGAGAGAAAACTAGGTAGAAGACTGTCAATCATCAGCAGGTGGGCAGGGAGAGCAGGAATTCATGAATAACCATGACTCTTCTCAGGTGGCTGTGACTCTTTTCCAGGCCCAGTCTGCAATGATTGTGATGATTGTTCTCGGCAACCACTTACTTTTAAATTATGAACCTCTGTAATGAACTCACCTGTCTCTACTTTATGCTGCCGTTAGTATGGGCAGCATAAAGTTGATGACAGGTTCCCTTTAAGCACTGCTCCAGTGACGCCCCTGGTACACCAAACTCGCCCCTCTCCCCTTAGTTTGACAGCGCTAGACTTCACATCTAGTACTGAGTTCTTGCGTTTGCTCAATCATGCGCAAACACAGTGCATGAACACCCTGTCTACTGCTGCTTGTCAAGCCACAAAGATGATTAGGGCGCATGCGCAGATGATGACATTATACCCGAAAGTAGAGGCGCCATCGGCTTCATCTGCAGTTAAGGTAATTAATAGTGTTGCTCGAGCACCAAAGTGCTCAGGTGATCGAGTAGAACACCTCGGGATGCTCAGGTGCTTTACAGAGTCAATGGGTGAACCACAGCATTAAACCAAGCACCCCCTGCTCTGAAAACAACTTTGGACAGTTCGATTCATTCAACGCTAGCTATTACTGTGGCTCGTAATTAGAGATGAGCGGGTTTTGTAAAAAATTTGATTCGGCTGGTTCGCCGAATTTTCCAGAAAAATTTGCTTTGATCCAAATTAATTTGCGACAAATCGCATAAAAAAAAAACGGCTATTTCCGTGCTGCATAGACCTTTTATATGGGTGTAGAACACTGTGCCTTGCAGTAACACGCATAGGGAGTGTGCTGGGGTAGTGAAATAATACTGTCAGTCAGTATGACATGCATATGACAGGCGTCGCTCTTAGAATCACTGCACACTTCACTTATTGGGGCAGTCATGGGGCCAAAACCGACAAAATAACTCAGCCTTACAGGTCAATGTTACTGTAAAGAAGAAGCACACTACTTTTACACCCTTGTCAGCTGATTCCAAATAGATGTCTACAGAACCTGTTCTATTAAACGCTTATACAAGTAGAGCCCCCCCCCCCCCCGACAGAGTGGAGAGGGTGTCAGCAGTAAGTTTGTGTTGACGTCACTGATTATTTTGCCCTTCCTCTGATCCATCAGAACAATAACCCACAAAAAACTGATCCTGTATCGAGTATCCGCCTTCACTCAGTCAGCATTTGCTCAATAATCCATCAGTATTGCTAAAGCACAAAATAATAATGTAATAGTGTAAAATCCGGTGTCTCCATGATAAATCTGCAGCGTGAGGGCCCTGTGTGGCTTCTGCACACTTCCAATATAATCCTTCAGCGGGGCGAAAGGATGCCCGATGACCGCGACGCTCCATGACCTTCCAAGGAGCTGCTGTCAAGATCAGCGGTTCATTTCTGAGACGTCCGTATAGTGCAGGGGGAATCCAAAGACCCTCTCCATCTCCGTGCACCACAGGATGCCCTCCTTTTCATTTACATAATGACTGGGAACCCTACACCGAATGAAGAGACCGAGACCTGATTGGTTTGAATCTTGACTAACTTTGCGACTCTTCCAGGCTCCAAGCTATCTTGAAGCTTTGTCTTCTCATTGTCTGTAGCTACTGGAGGCCTGTTCATGCCAGGCAGGTTTCCCCCAGAAGTAGTGATGGCTTTTCGGTTCGCCCAGAGTTAGGTTTGCGTCGAACTTTGCGCGTTCGCGATCCGCCGAACATGCGAATATATGGCAATGTCCGCGTGCACCATATTCTTTTGCATTGCACCAAACTTTGACCCATGGCTCATCAATCAGGTGAGACGTTTCAGCACATGGACACACCCCCAACCCAATAACAGAACCCGATCTGGCAGCCATTTTACATGCAGCCATCACAAAATAGTGATTGAGGTTTTCCATATACCTGCATTCACAAAATTACTGCTTGAGGGTGATATACCATCTTCAACTAACAACTGATTGAGGCCTGCCATATATCAGCTTCCACAAATACTGCTCTTCTCTAGGGACTTTGGCACAGGGTCATTTTGAAAATGACAGGCAGAGGAAGAGACAGGCCGTTCCACAGGGGTGGTAGGGGTCGGGCAGGCGCACCAGGCCGGAGCTAAGTGGGGATTTGGAGAAGGTGCGTGAGATTATGTCAAAGGACGCACCAGAGTTGGTTGAGTGGCTCAATCAGCCTTCCGCTTCTGCACCCTCCTCATCATCTGTATCTACACCCTCCTCACTCTCTGCTGTGTGCACCACCACCATAACCTCTCCACTCGAGGCAGAGGAATTATTTTCCCATTCCCAGACCTTACCAAAGAGCAGCCATTCATGGCATTGGATGAGGAAGAGGAGGTAGCACCGGCCGCCATCCAGCGGTCTGAAGACAGTACCCAGATCAGCCCAAGGAAGGTGGTCCCTGCTGTTGATGCCTACTCCGAGATCTCTTGTCAGTGGTGGTAATAGTGACGATGATGACGTGTCGATGGACGTCACATGGGTGCCCACAAGAGAGGAAGAAGTGGGGAGTTCAGAGGGAGAGACGGAGCAGCAGATAGGGAGAAGAAACAGGCAGAACTCACAGTGCACAGGAGGCAAAAAGCAGACTGCAAATGTATCTGGTAGAGATGGCCTTGCGGTTCACCATGCGTTCTCGATTCGCCGAATATGTGAACATATGGAGATATTCACGTCCGCCATATTTATTTACATTGTGAAGAACTTTGACCCATTACACATCCATCAGGTGGTACAGGACAGCCAATTGAGATTTCAATTGGCTGTCAATTTCAGCACATGGACATACCCCCTACCTTATAAATAGAACTGATCTGGCTGTCATTTTACAATCAGTCTTTTGTCAGTGTAGGGAAAGGTTGCTGTGTGGAGCAGGGACAGACTGTTAGGGACAAAAACGATATCAAATAGGTCCACAAAAGTCCTTTTAAGGATTGGTATAGGTGTACTATTGATAGGTGTGCAGTATAGCTCTCTCGGTTCGTACAGTTGGTCCAACATATGAAGGGGGGATTTCCATATGGAGGGTGGAAACATTGCAGATCAGCCTATGTTGGGGATGCCTTTCTGCAGCTGCAACTAAAGGATGGTATGCTTTGCGGTATATGAGTGACTGAAGTGGCCATTTTTAGGATATCTTGCAGATGGGTGGAAGACTTCAAGAACCGCTGGACAACCAGATTGAACATGTGTGCCATGCAGTGCGCATGGCTCAACCTTCCTTGACACAGCACTGACACAATGTTCTTATCGTTGTCGGTCACCATAGTTACCGTAGTTCCGATTTTGAGTTGTTGGGGAGAAAGCCAGGATTCGATTTCTAGATGCATCACACAGAGCAGTTTCTCCCCTGTGTGACTCCGCTCACAAAGGCAAACCAGGTGCAGAACATTGCAACACAGCCAAGCCCTGCACATGTGGTATGCTGAAGGGGCACTGTGACTTGTCCCTGCAGTGGAGGTTGAGAAAATGGTGGAGGATGAGGAGGCAGAGGCAGACATTGTCGCAGGACCAACAAGGTCCACCACCAACAGAGGCTGAGCTGCCCAAGTGCGCCTAAACCCCCCCCCCCCCCCCCCCCCCCCGGGGCGTTCCTTGTAATTTTACCCCATCCAGAACCCCATCAGACCTCAGATCAGACGGAAAAGAATATTATCTTTATTTAAGAACTATCTTACTTCACTTCAGGGCAGACTCTCACGCTCTATCCCTGCTGGGGCCTGGGCTGGGTCGTGACACAGTGCTGTGTTGCTGCCCGCGCTGCTCCTGGTCTCCAGAGGGCGCACATGTGACCTGACTGCGTACAGCGCGTCAGGTCAAAGTGCGCGCTGTACTCAGCCAGTCAGGCAAGCGTCGTCGACGACCACAGATTTACACTGTAAATCACTTTTTTTTGTAAATGATTGTCTTATCACAGTCATGGCCGACATATCCTAGCCATATGCCAATGTCAAAGGAAGCAGCACTGGGCAGTGCACTGAGAAGTAATACACAGTCAGAGCATACAGTTACTGTAATGATGGCATCCATTCCCAGCATTATATTTAGAGCCATCACTTTCTCAGATTACAGAGTGGGCAATGCTGCCATGCTGATGGTGCCAGGTTATAACATGCCAATGCCAGCCTGATGACAGTCATCACTTTCTCAGATTACAGAGTGGGCAATGCTGCCCAGCTGATGGTGCCAGGTTATAACATGCCAATGCCAGCCTGATGACAGTGTAGTATGAGTGGCCGGCGCCGACATATCCTAGCCATATGCCAATGTCAAAGGAAGCAGCACTGAGAATAAACTGGGCAATGCACTGAGAAGTAATACACAGTCAGAGCATACAGTTACTGTAATGATGGCATCCATTCCCAGCATTATATTTAGAGCCATCACTTTCTCAGATTACAGAGTGGGCAATGCTGCCCAGCTGATGGTGCCAGGTTATAACATGCCAATGCCAGCCTGATGACAGTCATTACTTTCTCAGATTACAGAGTGGGCAATGCTGGCATTGGCATGTTATAACCTGGCACCATCAGCTGGGCAGCATTGCCCACTCTGTAATCTGAGAAAGTGATGACTATCATCAGGCTGGGAATGGATGCCATCATTACAGTAACTGAGTGTAGCATGAGTGGCCGCACATAACGGTAATATAATATACACTGTAACACTACAGCTCCGCTCACCTCTACACCCTGGATATGCCAGTTGCCAGAGCAGGTGCCCGCTCCCGGTGTGCTGTTGCCTGCTGCTGCTCGGCCCGCACTGCTCCTGGTCTCCAGAGGGCGCCGCACACATGTGACCTGACTGTGTACAGCGCGTCAGGTCAAAGTGCGCGCGCTGTACGCAGCCAGTAAGCGTCGACTGAGCACAGTGAGCAGACAGCAGAGACCAGAGCAGCGGAGCGGCCGAGCCAGGAGGCGGAGCAGGGAGGGAGCACGTAAGTCAGTGCAGTGCTCTCTACTCCCTCCATCCTCCAGGCAGCCCGGCATTCGCGGCAGCAGTAGCGACGGCCGCCCAGAGGCTGGGGAGCTGGCCTGCGCCCTGAGGCTGGAGCCTCCCCAGCCTCTGTGTCGGCCCAGCCCTGACGTGGTGACGTGACCTGTCCAAGTCGCTGGTGTGGCTGTGCAGGAACCAAATTCACCCAGTGGGCCGTAAAGGACATGTATTGTCCCTGACCATAGTTACAGCTCCGCACGTTGTGCACTGTGCACTTTGGCAGACACCGACAGGCTCAAGGAATGGCCCACCTTCTGTTCTACATGTGTGTGCAGGGCTGGTACTGACTTTTTCGCAAAGAAATGACGGCTTGGTTCAGTCTCTACCACTTGGAAAGGGAGGGACTGAAGCACCAGCAACTTGGACAGAAGCACGTTCAGCTTCTGCAGCTTTGGATGTGTGCACGCATACTGTTGTCTCTTGGCAATCACTTCGGAGATCGATTGATGACAGAATGACTGACGAGGAGTAGGAGCAGGAGCATCTGGACCAGCAGAATATGGGATTGACAGACAGCTCCCTTTGGCTGAGGAGGTGGCGCCTTGACTGGCTTAAACTCTGTCCATGCCAGTGGGTGATGTAGCGGTTGCTGCGGCAGGCTGCAGCTACCACATCGGAGCCACTGTTCTCCCAGGCCACTATATGGCTGCATATGTTGACGCAGGGCCGTAGTGTCAACATTGGCACCCTGGCCACGCTTCACCTTCTATCCACAGATGCGACATATGGCCATGTTCACCTCCTCTGGCGCTTTGGAAAAAAAACTGCCACACCGCCGAGTAGGTGATTTCCCCCCCCCCCCCAACAGTCCGCACTGTCTGATTGCTACCGCCGCTGCCTCCGTGAACCCCTGCACCACTACTTCCTGGTCAGGTAGGCTTCTGCGAAGCAGGTGGTCTACCCCGGGCACGTTTGGCTCCCGACCGCCCACTGCTGCCACCCTGCTGACTTCGTCATGCTACCGCTTTTCTGGCTCCGCTGCTGCCTCACAGGCAAGCTGCTACCCTCTTCTCCAGATGATGAAGCCCCTTCTGACCTGGCTCCCAAGTGCTATCGGCTTCATCATCATCGATTAGTGTCTGCCCATCACTTATGTCCTCCTCAATGGCCTCTGAGTCAGGAGCCTGCCCAATCGCAACACAAGCTCCCGTGCTACTCTCCTTATCACTACTTGCCCGCCTAGCGGAGGAAGCAGCAGATGTCTCCTCCAGATCTTGGCTGGGCAGTAGCTGCTGACTGTCCTCTAGTAGCTCTTCCTCGCTGAAAAGTGAAGCTGAACCTATAGCATATACTACTTCTCGTGATGAGGGAACAGAAAAGGACAGAGGGAGGTTGAGGACAGGTGAGGGCACAGGGCCTGCTTCCAGGCCATGCCAACTAAGGGTTGTGTCTGACGAACCCACCGACTGTTGGCTGGGGGTGTCTGATGTCACTTGGGATGACGTGGATGACAGAGTTAACCAATCAAGAACTGCTGGGTTGCTGGTCAAGACACGACCACTAGATGACACCCGAGAACTCAGGCCTCTCGCTGCAACTACTGCTGCCACGACCCCTTACTCTGCTGCGACCTCGGCTTGCGTCAGAAATATTCATGCCTCTGCCACTCATCTGTGCATGGCCTGGCACTTCTCTGCCTGACATACTTGTAGCTGAACGAAACAAATGAAACGGAAATTAAAACACCCCTAAAAGCAACAAATATATTGTTCTTTTTGTACTGAAATAGGCCACTAAATTATTTCTGCGCAAATAACACCAAATTTGAACGGCATGTATTTTTCTCTTTTTCTATGGAAATATGATAAAAAATGCTTTTAGCGCAAATAGCACCAAATGTGAACAGCGTACAGGAGACCCAAGAATCTCAGGGATGTACTTGTGAAGAGTCACTACACAGGCCCGATTATGGGGCAGATTTTTGGCACAAAGGGCCCAAAATGGGGGTGTAGACCATGCGGTTTCTGTGTTGCATGTAACAATATTGACAAGTTCGACCGATTTTGGAACATGTCCGGCACCCGTGAATATTATATAACCCATACAATTGCCTGTACAACAACTGGGGTAGTTTACTGGGCTATATGCCCATGTAAAAGGATATATGTCAGCATGACTTCCTGGCCCCTCAAACGCTGGGTGAGAGAACATATATTAGCCATAGGAGCAGCCAAAGAAGCTGAAGATATTGAGTCCCTATTACCTATCCCCAAGCATTTTCAGGAAGTACACAACTCGGATGGCTCTGGGTTTAGATTCAGAGGCATCAATAGGGTGTTCATCTCCCCATGAAAGTATTTTGGCGCAACAGGAAACCAGGTGGATCTACCTCCTGGATACCATGATACCTAAGGTTCGAAACAAAGTAAATAGCTATTTACCCTTTTTGTAGGGGATTTCTCTGGTCTGGATCGCTCTCATGTGTTGTTTTTATTTTTATTTTATGTTATATTTTATCTTGTTGTAGGTCTTTCACGTTATGAGTCCTTTTTTGCAATTTTAGATGGTATCAGATTATTCCCAACAATAGTGTGATTTCCCAGGTTGGTTGGATTACCCTTTAATTATAAATCTATTATACTCTAACAATTATGTACTTACCTTCTCCCTAGACTGTTCTGACATGTATGGATCGTTGTTGAGATCGGAGGGGTTTCGAGAAGTGACGTCGGAATGAATAGAATACACTAAAAAGACAAAGAAGAAGAATTGGGTGTAACAATAATAATAATAATAGGGAAGGACAAGACAAATAGGCATGAATTGGAGTTACTTTTGGGGGACCCTAGTGTTTGGACTTTTTAAACTACCTATTATTGTTTATATTTATAATTTTTTATTGTATCATGGTAATAGAGGAGACATCTGGTTGTTATACATGTCTACATTCCTAATATGTGATCACTGTTTTAGGATGAACCATGGAGTATTAGCTAATAATAATAAAAAAATAAAATAAAAATTACACTAGCACTTTCATGATCAAAACAATATTTATATTTTATATGTCATTAATCACTCATGCATTATTTATTATGTTACCTTGGTATATATTATGCTTTTATCTTGATATGAGGCTGATTATCTACCTTTTTCTTTTGCACGTTTCGTCACTATTGTTGTTTCTTTTGCATGGCACTACGGCACTATTGCACTTTTGGCACTCTATGCACTATTGCACTTTTTGCACTCTTCTATACCTATATATATTATATATATAATTATTTTATTTTTTCATATTTCTTGTGTTTGTTCATACTATGGTTTATATAATCATTTAAATTATGATTGACCACCTGGATAAACAATTGAAATGTAATATCTGTACAAGATAGGTACGCTTCTATATGACACCGCGATTGGCCTTTTTCTAGATGTCCCTACCTCAGTTTAAATCCCCACTTTGGTCTTATCTTAAATGGTGGAGCAGAGGTTTCTATTCTCGCCATATGTTGCGCCTGCTGCCCTTATCCAAAATGGCGGTGCTGGTACTTCTGGTTCCTGAAGTGATGTAAATGATTTGCCGCATCCTGTGAACTGAATAGACCAGTGAGCAGGCGCGCACTGTAGAGTCGGTACAGGTGATCGATGTGGACTACTAATGAAGATGGGAGAAGTCTGGTAATTTATGTGGGCATTAAAACCTTACTTGGGAGCACATGCAAAACGCCCCCTGGAAGAAGCTGAAGGGCGAAATGCACGTCGAGGAAGTGATGGTGGTGCATCAGCGCTGCGGTCTGTACTTTAATTACTTAGGTTCTTGTAACCTACACTGTGCAAGGAGAATTAACTTGTGAAAGTATGGGGGTCATCTACATGCTGGAGTGCCCATGTGGCCTCCAGTATGTTGGACGGACTTTTAGGAAGTTGAACTCCCTTACAGGAGCATTTAAGAAACATCAAAAAAGGAGTTGACACACATAAACCCCTTTCACACGGGCGAGTATTCCGCGCGGATGCGATGCGTGAGTTGAATGCATTGCACTCGCACTGAATCCCGACCCATTCATTTCTATGGGGCTGTTCACATGAGCGGTGATTTTCACGCATCACTTGTGCGTTGCGTGAAAATCGCAGCATGCTCTATATTCTGCGTTTTTCACGCAACGCAGGCCCCATAGAAGTGAATGGGGTTGCGTGAAAATCGTAAGCATCCGCAAGCAAGTGCGGATGCGGTGCGATTTTCACGCACGGTTGCTAGGAGACGATCGGGATGGAGACCCGATCATTATTATTTCCCTTATAACATGGTTATAAGGGAAAATAATAGCATTCTGAATACAGAATGCAAAGTAAAATAGCGCTGGAGGGGTTAAAAAAAATAAAAAAATAATTTAACTCACCTTAATCCACTTGATCGCGGAGCCGGCATCTCCTTCTGCCTTCATCTTAGCTGTGTGGAGCAACAGGACCTGTGGTGACTTCACTCCGGTCATCACATGGTCCATCACATGATCCGTCACCATGGTAAAAGATCATGTGATGGATCATGTAATGACCGGAGTGACGTCACCACAGGTCCTGTTCCTCCACACAGCTAAGATGAAGACAGAAGGAGATGCCGGCTTCGCGATCAAGTGGATTAAGGTGAGCTATATTTATTTTCATTTTATTTTTAACCCCTCCAGCGCTATTTTACTATGCATTCTGTATTCAGAATGCTATTATTTTCCCTTATAACCATGTTATAAGGGAAAATAATACAATCTACAGAACACTGATCCCAAGCCCGAACTTCTGTGAAGAAGTTCGGGTTTGGGTACCAAACATGTGCAATTTTTCTCACGCGAGTGCAAAACGCATTACAATGTTTTGCACTCGCGCAGAAAAATCGCGTGTTGTACCGCAACGCACCCACACATTTTCCCGCAACGCCTGTGTGAAAGAGGCCATAGTGTTTCAGCTCACTTCAAGAAAGCACATAATGAAAAGTTTGTGGGGTTGGAAAGGGTTCAGATGAATTGGAGAGGGGAGGATCCGATGAAAAAAATAAATAAAAAGGAGGTCGAATGGATTTACCGTCTGGGTACACTGCAACCCGATGGGTTAAATATAGAATTTGATATCAAGACATGCCTGAAGGGGTGATGAAAGATGCCCATAACAACTATGGTTCCATCAACATGGTTGTAAAGTATGTGTGCTTTTCATGTGAATAATGCTGGAAAAGAGGAATGCGGTTATATCCTTATTGCAAGCTAATATCAAGATATGTCTGAAGGGGTTTTAAGTTTAAAAAAAATAAATAAGAAAATTGCGGTTTTATGAACATGTGTGTTTTTGTATGTGAATAGAGAAGAGGAATGTGTTTTTTGCTGCTATGTAAACTGTGAGGTAGAAGAAAAACAATTTATTTGCCTTATTAGAAAATGTGTTGATTAAGGATGATTTTATAGAAGACTTGTTTGTATTGCCGATTTTGTAGAGTTTTTTGGAGTTGCACTTTTAGGATTGTTTAAATGGTCTATTTAATTAGTACTCACCTGAATATAAAAGGGTGGGGAGAATAAGTACATTCAGAGCAGCCCCTGACGAAGCAAGCAAAGGCGAAACCCGGGTCGGGCATGCGATTCTGAGCATCATTTTATATTTTTATATGCATGAGACTTTTTATCTATGAGGTGAGAAATCTGAATGTGAAGGGAACCTTGAATCCAGTGATCGAGTGCATCTAAAGATACCATCCGCCTACCTTATTCATCCATGCTCCTATGGAAAGCGTTTGAGCTGCGCTGTCTTTTTTTGTACAAAGGACTAAGTGTGAATTGGAACCTACTTCACTACAGATCTGCTGCGCTCCAAGGGACTTTGTGGTCTGGGACAAATTTTATATACAAATTTTGTATATTTGTGTTAGGTTCTTGTTTGCCTCTCTCCAATGATGTGTTTATGATCTCTGTAAATTAGCCATTGACTCACTACACTGTGGGGCATTGCACCGAATGGATTTAAGCTTAATCTACACAGCCTACACAGTTTTTTGGTTTTAAATTTATTTTTATTTTTTAAATTAGGGTACACCCCAAAACACCAAAACATTGGTAAATATAACCTGTGATAACCCCCTCCAGTCGTGCTAAACACACGTTCAGACAATACACTAGCTGCAGGGCAGGCCAGCACCTCCAAGGCGTAAAGGGCAAGCTCAGGCCATGTGCCAAATTTGGAGACCCAGAAGTTGAAGGGGGCAGAACCATCATTCAGTAAATGTAGGCGTGTGTGCACACATACTGCTCCACCATGTTGGTGAAATGCTGTCTCCTGCTAAGACGTTCCATATCAGCTGGTGGTGCTGGTTGTTGTGGCGTGCTGACAAAGCTTTTCCACATTTCGGTCATGCTAACCCTGCCATCTGAGGTGCTGGCGGTGCCTCAGCTGCGTTGGCGACCTCTTCCTCCTCCTCTGCCTTCGCCTTGTGCTCTCACTGTGCCCCCGCTGTCAGGTAGAAATGACACCAGCAGCGCGTCTACCAGCTCGCACTTGTACTTGCACATATTACAATCACGCTCCAGTGAGGGAATTAAGGACGGTACGTTGTCCTTGTAATGGGGATCCAGCAGCGTGGCCATCCAGTAATCAGCACAAGTTATAATGTGGGCAACTCGGCGGTCGTTGCAGAGACACTGCAGCATGTAATCGCTCATGTGTGCCAGGCTGCCCAGAAGCAACGAAAAGCTGCCCTCTGTGGGGGGTGTATCGTCTGTGTCCTCTGTATCCCCCCAGCCATGCAACAGTGATGGCCATGAGCTGGTCTTGGTGCCACCCTGCTGTGAACACAGTTCCTCTTCCTCCATCTCCTCATCCTCCACCTCGTCATACTCCAGAACTGTGCCCTGGCTGGACAATTGTGTAGCTAATGTTTGTGGGTGCAGGAACCCACCCTCGGAGCCAGTTGTGAAGGACTGGACTGAAACTCTATGAAATGATCCCTCCTCCTCCTCCTGTGCCACGTCCTCTTCCATGATCGCCAGCAGCATTTCAAGGAGGCATAGAAGTGGGATAGTAATGCTGAGAACAGAGTTATCGGCACTGGCCATGTTGGTGGAGTACTCGAAACAGCGCAACAAGGAACACAGGTCTCGCATGGAGGCCCAGTCATTGGTGGTGAAGTGGTGCTGTTCCGGAGAGCGACTCACCCGTGCGTGCTGCATCTGAAACTCCACTATCGTCTGCTGCTGCTCGCACAGTCTGGCCAGCATGTGCAAGGTGGAGTTCGACCTTGTGGGCACATCGCATATGAGTCGGTGAGTGGGAAGGCCGGAATTACACTGCAGCGCTGACAGGCGAGCAGCAGCAGGGTGAGAACGCCAAAAGCGCACAGACGGCCCACACTTTATGCAGCAGCTCTGACATATTGGGGAAATTTTTAAGGATTCTCTGCACCACCAAATTTAGCACATGCACCAGGCAAGGGATGTGCGTCAAACCGGCTAGTCCCAGAGCTACTACGAGATTTTGCCCATTATCGCACACCACCAGGCCAGGCTTGAGGCTCACTGGCACCAACTACTCATCGGTCTGTTGTTCAAGGCCTGTCCACAGCTCCTGCTCGGTCTGGGGTTTGTCCCCCAAACAGATACGTTTTAAAACTGCCTGCTGTCGTTAACCCCTGGCTGTGCTGAAGTTTGTGGTGAAGGTGTTATGCTGACCGGATGAGGAGCCGGTAGAGGATGAGGAAGTGGAGTAGGAGGAGGAAGCAACAGGAGGCAAACTGAAGCGCCCTGCAATCCTCTGTGGTGGAAGGACATGCGCCAAACTGCTATCCGCCTCAGGCCCAGCCGCCACTGCATTTACCCAGTGTGCTGTTATGGAGAAATAACGTTCCTGACCGTGCTTACTGGTCTACGTATCCGTAGTGAGGTGCACCTTGCCACAGATGGTGTTGCACAGTGCACACCTGATTTTGTCCCCCACTTGGTTGTGCAGGGAAGGGATGGCACGACTGGAAAAGTAGTGGCGGCTGGGCACGACGTACTGTGGGACAGCCACCGCCATAAGGCTTTTAAAGCTCTCCGTCTCCACCAGACGGAATTACAGCATTTCATAGGCCAGTAGTTTTAAAATGCTGGCATTCAGGGCCAGGGATCACGGGTGGGTAGGGGGGTACTTCCTCTTCCTCTCCGGTGTTTGGGAGATGGAGAGCTGAACGCTTCCGTGGGACATTGTGGAGATGCTTGGTGACCCAGGTGGTGGTGTTGCTGGCAGATCCTCTGTTTGCGGGGTGGCAGGTGGCCCTGTCACTCCAGAGGTGGATGAAGAGGCCGAGCTTGCTGCAGAAAAGGAAGCAGGAGGAGCCAGAGACCTATATTAATCATGCAGATTGTGCTCAGGTTGGGAACGTTTATGCCTCGCTTCAGGCTCTTATTGCCCAGTGTGCAAACCACTCGTGTCTTGTAGTCAGCACATTGTCTGAAAAACTGCTACGCCAGGGAACTCCTTGGAGCGGGCTTTGGTGTGCTTGGTCCCTTGCTGCAGTGGGCAGTAGCAGGCGTACTGTCTAGGGGACGCCCGCTGCGCTTTTGCATCCTGCTCCCTCTTCTGCTGTGCTGGTGGCTCTGTGCGACCACCACCTCTTCCTCCGAACTATATAGGTCACTCGCATGACCTTGATTTCGTGTGGGGTCGACGACCTTATCGTCCTCCACATCCTCTTCCACCCAGTCTTCACCCCTGCCCTCCTTGTCGGTCTGCACTCTTCCGAAAGCCCCAGCAGTTGGCAATTGTATTTAGTCATCATCCTAGACGTGCTGCAATGGTCCTCCCATGTACTCATCTTGAAAACATATGTGGTTGGGCATCTGTGCACTCAATCTCTTCCACTTCTGGGGCAGGGCTAGGTGGATGGCCCTGGGAAACCCTGCTAACAGAGTCATCAAAAAGCAGAAGAGACTGCTGCATGACTTGGGGCTCAGACTGCTTGGCTGATTTGCAAGGCGTTGAGGTGAAAGATTGATAGACCACAGCTGCAGGTGCCAACTGTGGTCTTTCAGCAGGAGACTGGGTGGGAGACAATGTGAAGGAACTGGATCCACTGTCAGCAACCCAATCTACTATCGCCTGCACTTGTTCTGGCCTCACTATTCGTAGAGCCGCATTAGGCCCGACCAAATACCGCTGAAGGTTCTGTCGCTTACTCACACCTGAGAAAGGTGTTTCAATTGTGCGTGTAGCTGGCACAGATCGACCATGTCCTCTCCCTGCAACAGGAGCTCCACCAGCAGCACCATGACCGGTGCCACGTCCTTTATTTGACGCTCTCTAATTTCTCAAATTTTGGATCTTGCCCAAAATGGGTGTTTTTTTAATAACAGCATAGAACAGTATCTAACGCGTGTATCTCACAATGACAGATGCAGCAAAGGCTGCAATATTAAGTATTTTGTCCAAAATGGGTGTTTTTTTACTAACAGAATATGACAGAGGTATATAACGCTTGAATTTCACACTGACAGATGCAGCAAGGGCTGTAAAATTTTGTATTTTGCCCAAAAAGGGTGTTTTTAAAACCCAGTAAATTATAGCTGTGTGCTTAAATTGCACACTGACAAATGCACCAGATGTAGGATATTGTCATAAATATGCCGCCCACCTAACTAACAGATGGATAAAAGTTATTTTTCGCTGTCACTGGGCTCACGGCAGGGTAAAAAGTTTGTGCACTGCACCCACACAAAATCTATGTAGATCGCTGAGTTCAATTGCAGTTCTGATTAAAGTTTCTTTCCTATTCTCTCTCTCACAGCAGCAGCATCCTCTCCCTACACTAGTAACAGCAGAGTGACGTGCAGCGCTACCTGACTCCAGCTTATATAGAGGCTGGGTCACATGCTGCACTGGTCAATCACAGCCATGCCATTAGTAGGCATGGCTGTGATGGCTTCTAAGGGCACAGAGTTAAACGCTTGTTGATTGGCTGCTCTGCAGCCTTTCAAAAAGCGCCAAGAAATCGCTGAACCCCAACTTTTACTGAAATGTTCGGGTCCGGGGTCCAAAAATCCTAAAGTTCGGTAAGAACCCGAACTTTATAGTTCGGGTTCGCTCAACCCTACTACTGAACTGACAATAAATGGTATTACCGCAAATAACACCAAATGTGAACAGCGCATATTTTTCTCTAGAAATATGACATGTGGGGGGTTAGCTCTTTTTCGGGGGTTGCAACCACACACATCTTCACGGACACCAAGTTTTAAGGTCCAAACATTTTGTTTGGCATCTCAAACACCTGCCCGGCTGGGCTCTAACTAAACATATAATAACCTGATTTACCTAAAGTATTTCTCACAGTTCACACACTGTTTTGGGGTGCAGCTTTCTTAGCCAGCAGTCCAGCTCACTTCCAGGCTGTAACAAAGTCAGTCTAGGCTAGGCTATCTCCCAGCCTCTTGGTCCCTCAGCCTTGCCCAGCTGAGACCACATTCACAGAGCCTTTAGGCCTCTGTCCATGGGTAACACACTCCCCCCTTACTGACACCTTGGGAGGTGCTTTATGCCAGCCTGAGTACCTCCAGCTGGTCTCACTTGTGGTGGAATAGGGGTGTGAATTAAACTATCCACCTCTTCCTTGCCTCTAACCTGTGTGAGATCTGTCACTGTCTCACATACCCCCCCCCCCTTTGTTCAAGCCCGTGAGGGTGAACACATGCATAACCACGGGAGGCTGGTGAGAGGGCATCCACCTGGCCTATAATCTTCTCTTTGTTCTGCCAGACCCACGCCAGCAGGGCTTGGTTTATCACCAAAACTGACGTCTTGCCCAATAGAAACTGCCTAAAGGCCTCATGTGCCCATCTCATGGCCAGATACTCTTTTTCTACTCTTTCCTGGGTGATGATGATGCGCTCTCACACTCTTTGATCTCTCTCTATTTTTAGATCCTCTGGCTGCCGCACATGTGCCTCATGTCCTTTCTTGGACTGCTGCAGCTCTTGACTGAACTGTTCCCAGTCATGGTCATGTCCAGACACTTTTTCCTTTGCTTTGTGGGGCTCCTTCAGCAGAGCATGCTTGCCCCTGCTTGCTTCTTTTATGTGCATCTGGTTCACTTCTTTATTCTTCTCTGCCACAGCCAGCACCGCAGTGCCACTATCTCCAGACCCATTCTTAATAGGCTCTAACTTAGACTTATCCAACTCATAGACGTTCTTCCCGACGTCATCCTTTGAGCTCATAAGATCATCTATCTCTGCTCTGAGTTGCTTGTTCAGCCTCTCAAATTCAGCATGCTCCTTAAGCGCTTCTTCAAGGACTCTAGCCAAGGTGAGGGCCTTGGTCTCCTTCTCCCAATCATCAAGTCTCCGCTCTGTCACGTTTTTGATCATATCGAGCTGAGATGTATTTATCTTCAGCCAGGAGCCGGTCAAACTTCTTCTGTTTCTTTTCTAGGTTAGACATAACTCGCTTGGCTCTGCTGCAGCAGATGTAGGAGTATCACCATTCTCTTTCTGGCTCTCCTCCTTCGACCTTTCTGAAGCCTTATTCAGTTGCTCTGTGAAGACAGCTAGTCCCTTCTCTAACGTTTCTAGGGAGCGTGTGGA
The DNA here is from genome assembly GCF_905171765.1 of Bufo bufo. Lineage (NCBI taxonomy): Eukaryota > Metazoa > Chordata > Amphibia > Anura > Bufonidae > Bufo > Bufo bufo. Next base: position 244,444,511 of record NC_053394.1, on the reverse strand, counting down.
GAGAGAGATCATCCTCCTGTTTGCAGCTGTACTGTCCTGTCAGGTCATCTACAACTGTCTGGATATGAGCTTCAGACACTAGGCTGACATCACTTAATTCTCATCTCATCAGATATAACTGCCTGGTCACTACTAGTAACCACCTTAGTTTCGCAGGACCTTGACATGGTAGCTTCACTCTCTGAGTTGCTATCGGTCACAGCACATACATCACATATACCGCTCGTGTCATTATTAATTCTGACCTCTAGGGGCACCGATGAGCAAATCCCCAACTGGGACACTTCCTTAGTAACCAAAAAAACACTGTGGAGACTGCATATCCACCTCTGGTACGTGCGGTACACCCTCTAGCCCTATCATATTTTCCTGCAGATTCAAAAACTGAGTTGGAGCTGTGCTTTGCTCCACACTACTTATATGCATTTCTTCAAATCTTTTGATCAAGTCATATAGATCTTCATGATAGATAGCAGATGCAGAAAATAAAGCTTCATCATCGTTTACATTTTAACCACCAGGGGGCGCTTTTCCCCTGACCACAACCTGCAACGGAAAAGGCATGTTATCAACATCAGATATTTCACATGACATCCCCCTTTCATTATGCATTTCCGCCAACTTGGCACAATCACCTTGGACTTTATCTGCACCATTGTTTTTAATGGTCACTTCACTTAACGGATTACATACCAGTTCTGCAGGAGTTTCGTCACTGACTGCAGAAGTGTTTCCACAACGGGAAATCACGGCCCAACATTCTCTCATGTATGAGCATATTTATAACATCAGGTTCACAAGTCCCAGTTCTCACTGGAGTCTCACACTGAGTGAGAACAACCGTATAGTCTTTATTATCCACATGACTGTCCCGCACATCTATCATTTGCGGCTCAGTCTCCAGTCCTGTTTTCCCTCCTGGCTCGGCAGATAGCAACTGCCGCCGGTTCACACCAGAGTTCACGGCTTCTGAAGCCCCAGGGCACTGGTCAGCAACCTGCCCAGTCTCCAGAACCGTGCTTACTGTCACTTTGTCTTTTACACAAGAAAAACCCAGAACGGTCTTACCCACAGACGTCACTGGTTCAGCAGTCTCAGGCGATGAGGGAGAGCCAGGATCATCTTCCCCGATGTCATCGTCCTTCTCCTGGACATTAGGAACTTCCCGCCTTTGACTCCTGGTTACCTGACTTCTGACCATAGGACAATCAGGTTCACACTTTGTGACTTGACGGCATCTCCAGCAGCGCTCTCTTTGTTGAAGGACAGCTGCCTGCCGTCGTGGTTGGTTGCACCCGCATCACGGCTCCTCCGGACATCCTCTCTAGGACTCTATACACCTGAGCGGTAAACACTTGAACTCTTGAGAGCCTCACCACTCTCCGCCTCCTTTTCTTCAGTTGCCCTTGGCGACGGCACACATTACCTTTTTGACTGGTTTTCCAGCCGCATCACCGACACTTTGGACTTTTACAAATTGTCCACTCAGCTTTGCAGGTTTTTTCTGCAGGGCCCACTGCAATTGCGCCCTCAAAGCATTAACATAGCTGTTACCCTGGGAAACGCTTTGTGTTAGGAGTTCTCTTTTTTTTTTCATGCTCCTGCTGTCACTTCAGGTGCCTTTGGTTAGCCTCCAGATTGGCCTGCCTGAGCTGCTCGGTGAGATCCTCCATCCACCCCATAGCAACAGACAGCCCAGGCACCAGAAAAATTTGCAGCAACAAGTCCACTTTAAAACAGAGACCCGGCCTCCAGGTGTCTCACTCTCAAGAGACAATTTCAGCATTCAAAATTATTTTTCATCGCAGACATTACAGTTTCTTTCCTACGGCTGCTGGCCCTTTAAATTCACACATCAATTTTCTTTGCAACACAACAGAATTCAGCAGCACCTGCTCTTGCCGTTGCACCTAGCAACCAGTTGTCTCCTTTCAGCAGGGAAGCTTGCCCGCATCCAACACCAATTGTGTGGGGTTAGCTCTTTTTTGGGGGTTGCAACCACACACTTCTTCAGGCTGTAACAAAGTCAGTCTAGGCTATCACTTCCCACCCTTTTGGTCCCTCAGCCTTGCCCAGCTGAGACCACATTCACAGAGCATCCAGGCCTCTGTCCACGGGTAACACACTCATTCCCATTTTTGAGTGTAAAGTTCCTCTGAGGCCTGCACATGTGACAGGCAGGCACATAAATTCAGCAAATCCATCTGTTCCATTGATGGGGGTTACATATCCACCATTGTTTATGTAAAAAAAAACTGTGCTTCATCTGTGAGAGTGTAATATAATCTCAGTTAAATCCATCTGTTTCATTTAAGGTTAAAAAAAATTCTTTTTTGGGGCAATAAAGTACCTTTTTGCCATGTGCTGCATTTCTGACAGTCCAATAAAACCACCAAATACTGCAGTTACATTTTTGTTGCTATAAAGTAAATTTGCGGCCTACACTGCGTTCCTGTCAGTCAAATAAAACCATTAAATACCGCTGTTACATTTTTGGGCTTCAAATTCCCATTTTTGGGTGTAAAGTACCTCTGAGGCCTGCACATGTGACAGACAGGCACATAAATTCAGCAAATCAATCTGTTCATTAAAGGGGTGACATATCCACCATTTGTTATGTCAAAAAAACCCTGTGCTTCATCTGTGAGAGTGAAATATAATCTCAGTTAAATCCATCTGTTTCATTTAGGGTTAAAAAAAAAACTTTTTTTTTTTTTTTTGCAATAAAGTACATTTTTGCCCTGTGCTGCATTTCTGGTAGTTAAAGAAATACAGTTAAATCCATCTGTTTCATTGCGTGTGATAAAAAAATATTTTCTTTGGCAATAAAGTACCTTTGCTGCCTGCACTGCATAGCAGACCGGGCAATAAGTTTAAAAAACTTGTTTGTTCCATTGTTAGGTGCCATTACACCATTTTGGCCATCAAAAATCCCCTGCTCTGCATTGTTCACAAGGAACTTAATTTAGTAAAAACATCTGTTACTTCGGTGGGTGACCGCAAAAAATGAGGAGAGCGTAAAAACAAGGGAAGTGGCCCAGGTCGTGGTGCTGCTGGTGTTGATGGAACTCCTGTTGCAGGGAGAGGACGTGGTCGATCTGTGCCAGCTACACGCCCAACTGAAACATCTTCCTCAGGTGTGAGTAGGCGACAGAACCTTCAGCGTTATTTGGTAGGCCGAATGCGGCTCTACGAATGGTGAGGCCAGAACAAGTACAGGCGATAGTAGATTAGGTGGCCGACAGTGCTTCCTGTTCCTTCACATTGTCTCCCACCCAGTCCCCTGCTGAAAGATCAGACTTGACACCTGCAGCCCATGGCCATCAGTCTTTCACCTCACCCCCTTGCAAATCAGCCAAGCAGTCTGAGCCCCAAGTCATGCAGCAGGCTCTTCTGATTTTTGATGACTCTGCTGGCAGGGTTTCCCAGGGCCATCCACCTAGCCCTGCCCCAGAAGTGGAAGAGATTGAGTGCACCGATGCCCAACCACTTATGTTTCAGGATGAGTACATGGGAGGACTACCGCAGCACGTCTCGGATGATGACGAAACACAGGTGCCAACTGCTGCAGCTTTCTGCAGTCTGCAGACTGACAAGGAGGGCAGGGGTGAAAACTGGGTGGAAGATGATGTGGAGGAAGATGAGGTCCTCAACCCCACATGGAATCAAGGTCATGCGAGTGACCTGTATAGTTCGGAGGAAGAGGCAGTGGTCGCACAGAGCCACCTGCCAAATAAAAGAGGGAGCAGGGTGCAAAAGCGGGGCGGTCGTCCCCTAGACAGTACGCCTGCTACTGCCCACCACACCAAGGGACCGAGCACACCAAATCCAGCTCCAAGGAGTTCCCTGGCATGGCAGTTCTTCAGACAATGTGCTGACGACAAGACAAGAGTGGTTTGAACGCTGTGCAATCAGAGCCTGAAGCGAGGCATAAACGTTCTCAACCTGAGCACAACCTGCATGACCAGGCATCTAAGTGCAAAGCATGAGCTGCAGTGGAGTAGACACCTCAAAAACCAAGAAAGGTCTCAGGCTCCTGCTGCTTCCTCTTCTGCTGCAGTCTCGGCCTCTTCATCCACCTCTGGAGTGACAGTGGCACCTGCCACCCCACAAACAGAGGATGTGACAGCAACACCACCATCTTGATCACCAAGCATCTCCACAATGTACAATGGAAGCGCTCAGCTGTCTATCTCCCAAACACTGGAGTGAAAGAGGAAGTACTCCCCTACCCACCCGCGATCCCTGGCCCTTAATGCCAGCATTTCCAAATTCCTGGCCTTTGAAATGCTGTCATTCCGTCTGGTGGACACAGACAGTTTTAAGCATCTGATGGCGGTGGCTGTCCCACAGTACATTGTGCCCAGCTGCCACAACTTTTCCAGGCGAGCCATCCCTTCCCTGCACAACCAAGTGGGGGACAAAATCAGGTGTGCACTGCGCAACGCCTTCTGTGGAAAGGTCCACATAACTACGGTCAGGAACTTTATATTTCCCTAACAGCACACTGGGTAAATGCAGTGGTGGCTGGGCCTGAGGCGGTTAGAAGTTTGGCTCATGTCCTTCCACCACTGAGAATTGCAGGGCGTTTCTCTTTGCCTCCTATTGCTTCCTCCTCCTACTCCGCTTCCTCATCCTCTACCGCCTCCTCATCCGGTCACCTTCACCACCAACTTCAGCACAGCCAGGGGTAAACAACAGCAGGCAGTTTTAAAACTTATCTGTTTGGGGGACAAACCCCACACAATGCAGGAGCTGTGGATGGGCATGGAACAACAGACCGATGAGTGGTTTGTGCCAGTGAGCCTCAAGCCCGGCCTGGTGGTGTGCGATAATGGGCAAAATCTCGTAGAAGCTATGGGCCTAGCCGGTTTAACGCACATCCCTTGCCTGGCCCATGTGCTGAATTTGGTGGTGCAGAAATTCCAGAAAAATTACCCCAATATGTCAGAGCTGCTGCAGAAAGTGTGGGCCGTCTGTGCGCGCTTTTGGCATTCTCACCCTGCTGCTGCTCGCCTGTCTGCACTGCAGCATAACTTCGGCCTTCCCGCTCACCACCTCATATGCGACGTGTCCACATGGTGGAACTCCACCTTGCACATGCTGGCCAGACTGTGCGAGCAGCTGCAGGCGATAGTGGAGTTTCAGCTTCAGCACGCACGGTTGAGTCCCTCTGCGGAACAGAAACTCTTCACCTCCAATGAGTGGGCCTCCATGCGAGACCTGTGTGCCTTGTTGCGCTGTTTCGAGTACTCCACCAACATGGCCAGTGCTGATGATGCCTTTCTCAGCGTTACTATCCCACTTCTTATTCTTCTTGAAAAAGCGCTTTGGGCGATGATGGAAGATGATGTGGCACAGGAGGAGGAGGAGGAGGAAGAGGGATCATTTACAAGGTTTTCAGGCCAGTCATTCACAAGTGGCTCCGAGGGTGGGTTCCTGCACCAACATACGCCAGGTACACAATTGTCCAGGCAGGGCACAGTTCTGGAGGATGACGAGGTGGAGGATGAGGAGGAGGAGATGGAGGAGGAGGAACCGTGTTCACAGCAGGGTGGCACCCAAACCAGCTCATGGGCATCACTGGTGCGTGGCTGAGGGGATACAGATGACACAGACGATACACCTTCCACAGAGGACAGCTTGTTGTTGCCTCTGGGCAGCCTGGCACACATGAGCAACTACAGGGTCAGCTCACCTGCAGGCCCACAACTCATGCTGCCTTGCTTTGAAGTAGTAGCCGTAGCCGTTTATCAGGCTCCCTCTCCGAAATCGAACAATGATTCCTTGTTATCGGTTAGGTGCATAAAAGATCATCGAAAGTTGATAGGGAAGATATCCATTGGATCGTGGATGTCACAGGGACGTGCGATCAGGCAGAAGTTATCTAGAGTCAATAAAGCGGCAGCAGGGCCTCTCCTGTATAACGTTTCCTCATCCAAAATACCGCAGTGACATTCCCTGTAATTTTTTATTACTCAATCCAATAACAGGGCATTTTAAGAGTCCTGTATAGTTATTTATCGTCACTACCTCTCCGAGTCGGGAGTGGGTAATTGCCGCGTGACTGCTGCCTTCCTTAGATTTTTCTGCTTTAATAACTTGTCCCACCATCTCCACCCAATCAGATTTCAGCCATTGACCTCCCTTGGATGTGGTACCCCTTTCTCAGGCTTTCTCTCCAGCATAGAACTCTGATTCCCTATTACCCGTTATCACCATGGTAGGCGCAAAAAAGAACATCGAAAGCTGATAGGGCAGACATCCAAATGGATTGTAGCCGTCACAGGGACGTGCAATTGCCCAGAGGTTATCTAGAGTCACCAATGCGGCAGCAGGCCCGCGCCCCTAAGGTTTTAGATGGTCAGATCAGCAGGCCCTTGCTACAAATGTTTTTGAGGGTCACCAGCAGGCCATCAATTAAAATTTTTCAAGGGTGTGTATGATGCCCTCCTTTATGTGTAACAAAGGGTGTTTTGGAGTGCCGGTTCCTAGTAATTTGTGGCAGCCCTTTCACTTAGTGCATAGGCTTTATGAGTGTAGGAGTCCCGCTACCTGAACAATTGTACCACAATGTGAATAAGGCCCTCCTTTATGTGATATACAGGCTGTTTCGTAGTGCCTCTTGCTTGTAATTTTATTGCAGCACTTGCACTTTATATACAATTGAATATGCAGGAAAGAATGTTTCCTAACAATTTTTCCTGTCAAATTTATTTTTTGGGGGGTTTTATGCGTATTTTTGTCAGTCTGTAAAAGTTGAGTACAACTCGGACAACAGGGTTCCCAGCAGCGACCTGGGAGTCCAAGATGCATCCAGACATCATCCCCATGGTGTTCCTGATCCATTTTGGTGGTGTTTCTGTCATTTTTCTGACCTTTTTCAATGGACCAGACACCCTCCCCTCTTCAGAGTAGGGGGTGCCTGGTTGTCTCCCATTGACTTCCATTATACTCGGGTGCTCGCCTGAGCACACAAATATAGCAATGTGGGCTGAACACCCAAATACTTTGGTGCTCGATCATCACTAACCCCTGCTCTACATAGCGGACAGGGAAATACATTTCACAAATGCGTCTGTTACATTGCTGGGTGACAAATTCTCATCTTTTGCGCTGGAAAGTACATTTGCGGCCTACGCTGCATTTATGACAGTCCAATAAAACCATTAAAAACTGATGTTACATTGTTAGTTGAAGAAATAAAAAAATTTGTGCTAGATAGTACAATTGCAGCCTGTGCTGCATTTCTGGCAGTCAAGTAAAAACAGTAAATACTGCTGTTACATTGCTGTTTAACAAATAAATAAAAAAATTTGACAGTGAAGTATTTGTATTAAGTTCAACTGTCACACTGTTGTGTGATTGCAAGAAATTTTTTCTCTTTATGACTCCGGCACAGCCTTACTGTCAGTGAACTTAATTGTTGACTATTGGCGGTACATTGTCGCCTGACATAAACTATCTGTTAGTTTGGTGGGTGAACACAAAGAATGAGAGAATAGAGCGTCAAATAAGGGACGTGGCCCTGGTCGTGGTGCAGTTGGTGTTGGTGGAGCTGCTGTTGCAGGTAGAGGACGTGGTCAATCTGTGCAAGCTACATGCCCAAGTGAAATTCCTTCCTCAGGTGCGAGTAGGCGACAGGACCTTCAGCGTTATTTAATAGTGCCGAATGCAGCTCTACCCATGGTGAGGCCAGTACAGGCCATAGTAGATTTGGTTGGCTAAGAGTGCCTGCAATTCCTTCACATTTTCTCCCACCAAGTCCCCTGCTGAAAACTCAGAGTTGGCACCTACAGCCATCAGTCTTTCAACTCACCCTCTTGCAAATCAGGCAAGCACTCTGAGCCCCAAGTCATGCAGCAGTCTCAAAGGCCTCTTTTATACGGGCAAAATTTCTGCGGGGGTGCAATGTGTGAGGTTAACGCATTGCACCTGCACTGAATCCTGACCCATTCATTTCTATGGGGCTGTGCACATGAGTGGTGATTTTCTTGCATCTATGTGTGTTGCGTGAAAATCGCAGCATGCTCTACTTTGTGCGTTTTTCACGCAACGCAGGCCCCATAGAAGTATATGGGGCTGCGTGAAAATCACAAGCATCCGCAATCAAGTGCGGATGCGGTGCGATTTTCACGCATTGTTGCTAGGAGACTATAGGGATGGGGACCCGATCTTTATTATTTTCCCTTATAACATGGGTATAAGGGAAAATAAAGGCATTCTTAATACTGTAAAATCGTCTAGCACCTGGCAGGGTTTCCATGGGCCATCCACATAGCTCTGCCCCAGAAGTGGAAGAGATTGAGTGCACTGATGCCCAACCACTTATGTTTCAGGATGAGGACATGGGAAGACCACCGCAGCACGTCTCTGATGATGACGAAACACAGGTGCCCACTGCTGCGGATTTCTGCAGTCTGCAGACCGACAAGGAGGGCAGGGGTAAAGAGTGGGTTGAAGATGAGGCGGAGGATGATGAGGTACTAGACCCCACATGGAATCAAGGTCATGCGAGTGACGTGTGCAGTTTGGAGAAAGAGGGGGTGGTCGCACAAAGGCACCAGCATAGCAAAAGAGGGAGCAGGGTGCAAAAGCGTCTGTTACATTCTTGGGTGACATTTTACCATTTTTGCCGTGAATGAACCCCTACTCTGTATAGGTGACATAAATTTCTAAAAATCGTTTGTTACATTCTCGGGTGACATTTTACCACTTTTTCTGTATACAAACCCCTGCTCTGCATTGGTGACAGGGACCTAAATTTAGTAAAATTGTCTGTTACATTGGTGGGTGACATGAACCCAGTTTTGCCTTGAATAAACCCCTGCTCTGCATAGGTGACAGGGACCTAAATTTCTAAAAATCGTCTGTTACATTCTTGGGTGACATTTAACATTTTTGTCGTATACAAACCCCTGCTCTGCATAGGTGACAGGGACCTAAATTTCTAAAATTCGTCTGTTACATTGATGGTTGACATTAACCAATTTTTGCCAGGGAAAAACCCCTGCTCTGCATTGCTGACAGGGAACTAAATTTAGTAAAAACATCTGTTACTGATCGGAAGATGAGCGACTAGAAGCGCATGCTGGTGGAGGCGCTGCTGTTGGCATTCCCACCTGTTAAGAAATCTCAACGTCCCACTTGGTACCCCCCACCAAACTTCTAGTATCGGCTTGGTTTAAGTCTTGTTCTGATGTCAGGAGAGCGCTTTACTCAGTAGGGAATAAAAGACACAACAATGATGTACTGAATGAACACTCTGAGGTTTATTTTTAATGCACACAGGTTATATAGAGGGGGTTTCACCCCCTTTATTAGCATATCAATGTAAGTTGTTTATTCAACCTATCATATTAACACGTTCTATTCTACAGACAGTAAAAGAGAAACAAAAACTGAACTTCCATATTAGGAATATTGTCCGGGAGTAGTGCCAAAGAGATAAAATTCAGGGTTACAGAGAAAAGATACTTAACAGCAATCAGAGTTAGTTTCTAACAGAGAAATGAAACTTTAACAGAAAGCAGATTTAGTTTTAACATATAAAAACATGGATTCCTTTCAAATCCCCTCTTAGAAACTTTAGTGTATCACACTACATGGTTCTTTTCTTTCTTGTCCTTTTTTTCTCTATATGATATTAGGTAATTCTTATACCCATCTGGGCTTCGATCCTCCTGGGGTAGAGTAGTCTGATTTAATGACATATTAGAGAGCCCTTTTTCTAGCATTCGTCTCACACAGGAAATAACACATAATGCTACTACACCTATTACTACAATTACTATTAGTATGACAATCCCTAGTTGCATGAGACCTTGTTTCCAACTTGTGAACCACCCAAAGTATTGATCCCATGGATTATTTATACCTGAGTTCTTTTTCAGTTCTATTGACAGATCTTCAAGCTTTTTTTTATAGCTATTGTGACCTTACCAGTGGGGCCAGTATTATTTGGTATGTATGTGCAACAGGAGGTTGGATCAGTCAATACTCGGCACACTCCACCCTTCTCTGCAAGAATCATATCCAACACCATTCGATTCTGGAATGTCATGATTGAGTCTGCTTGTAGTTCTTCTGCTACCCCATGGAATGCATCTCTGGTATAGTTTACAAACCTTTGCTGATTGTAGTATATGTAATTTATCCAATCCACATATGATGGGAAATATTGATTGAAATCCGGCGGCTACTTGATCTCTAGCTTTGAACTCATCTGGGACCCCTCTTGGAACACCTATTGCATCTATATACACATGGGGATCAAAACTTGAAAGGGGGCTTCTTCTTCTGTTTATCTTTAGCACCCCTTTGTCTGTAATATCTGATTCAGTAAAAATGTGCATGTTCATTATAACTTTGGCAAGCGCACATTCACCTTTCCAGGCACCTTCCAGTCTGGATCTTATTTTTCCATCTCCACAGATCCAGTACACATCTCCTATGGAGTATACTTGGTTCTGAGTGAGAAATATGTTCAGATTGCTGTATTTATGACAATAACCTTCGGTGAAATTCTGTACATTCCTCCCATGTGTACTCCCTTTGTAACATGTGTAGTTACCTGGATATACCTGGATACCTGCCCCTGGGCAAGGATTTTTTAACAACAGAGGGTATTTTGATTTCTATTCTGTACATGCACTGTGGTTATAAGACATATTAACAAAAAGAGTCAAAAAACATTCTTCAACACTTTCTGGTAACACTAGGGGTACGGTACCTAGGTGTGGCTTGGCAGCACCGCATATGTAACAGTTACTTTTATTCACAGAGGCTGCACTATACTTCATCCACTCCAGCCACAAATTAGCATCAGAAAAACCCGTCTCCATGGCTAAAGTATCCTCATATGTGGGATCAGATATGGCCCTTAGGTTTTTTAGAGAAACTATATGTGGGGCTAGTGGGTTTTTGGGGACACCTGTGATGGGTTGGTATTCCTTAGACTTATACATATCTCTAAGTCTGAACATTTGTGTTACCCGGGAAGTCGCAGCTCCCCACATTTTATGGAAGTACCATCCCAGTACATAATCTCCTTCATCATATTTACCAGGGTTTACTATTGTCAGTACAATTTTCATTTCCGCTGACCTTTTTTTGCAATAATTCAATGAGGAGGTGTCCACATAACACATCCTTCTCTCAAGGAGTGTCATTCTAGTCAAAAGGGACTTAGAATTTTTATCCCTTCTTTTGAGGGCACTTTCTGGCTTGTATTCCCATTCAGTCCCTGTATTCCATCCCACTGATCCCCAGTATGCACAACCTTTTCCCCAGTATGAGTCTGTTACACAAATATAGGCCTGTCCTTCTACATAGTCATTGGAACAGTAGTGATAAGGTGTAAACTTCTTTAGTAAATCGCAGAGACAAAAGTTGTAGGTAGCTACGTGGGTGTTGAATTATACCAAAAAGTGATGACGCCGCCTTTACTAGTTGCGGCTACTTCTCCCTTACTACTAATTGGTAAAATCAACAAGATTATTGAAGCAATCTTAGTCAGTACATTCAACCATTTCCCAGAAAAGAGTGAGGAGCTCATCATGTTGGAGGTCAGGGCTGTCTGCCCCTGTTAGTACCTCTGGGCCTCGTTGGACATCAGGGCTGTCTGCCCCCGTTAGTACCTCAGGACTGTCTGCCCCCGTTAGTACCTCTGGGCCTCGTTGGAGGTCAGGGCTGTCTGCCCCCATTAGTACCTCTCGTCGTTCTTCAAGGCCAAGGCTGTCTGCCTCTGTTCCTGCCTCCTCTCTTGCTCTCACAAGCTTCACTCGGGTGGCGTGGATCCAAGTTGGATATTGTTCACTCAGCGCGGCTGTTCTGGTTACTGCGACCATGGTAGTAGGTGGCCATATATATACGAAATCACCTTGAGCTCTTCCTTTCTTCAGTGTTTCGACCACTACCTCATCCCCCACCCTGTATGGGTGGGTGGGTTCCTGTGGAAGAGAGGGAGACTTACAAGCAACTTTTTATTTTATTTTAGTTTTGTTAAGTACCTGTATCAATTTGGTGACATATTCATCCCTTCTTTGCAGACTAATCCTGTCTTAGGATTTTTCTGCAATACTGGATAACACCAGTCTTGCTGTTCCTGTTCAGTGGCGTATCTTTGAAGATCACAAAGCATTTGCGACATCTCAGGGGTTGGAGGTGCCGGACATGGCATCTCCCAATGGTTACACGGACCTGTGGGGTTGCATTTGGCCAATCGTTTCACCACCTTATGTGCCAGCGCGATGCCCTGTGAGACATGATCCTTACCATCTGCTGCCGTGAATCCTCTCCTCTGCCAAATCATACCATGGTCCCACACTACCCCATGTCCATACCCACTATCAGTTTAGATGGTGACAGGTCTGCCAGCATGTAGAATACATGCTCTAGTGAGTGCAATGAGCTCAGCTGCCTGCTGTGTTGAGTGCGGATGCCCTTGAGTAGGCCTACAACATCATGTGTAGTGTGCAAAAATTGTGTAACGTCACATTGTAAAAGGAGTTGCCAACTCTACCATCATAGCACAGGCTGCAAGAGAACACAGACATGCCGGCATCCCTTGAACAGGGGTGGGCATTACCTTTGAGAAAAATACACAAGGACGCAACTTGTCTCTGTGTTCTTGTGTCAGTACACCCGCCATGGTTTTACAATTTTGGCGTGCAAATATGTGGAAGGGCATATTATAGTCAGGGAGGCCCAGCCCTGGACTCGACATGAGCGAACATTTCAGATAATCAAATGCATTGTACATTTCAGAAGACCATTTAATCAAATCTGGATTTTCTTCCAGAGTGGCTTGCCTCAAAACATTGTCATAATAGGAGCAATCAAGAATCCATTGTCTACAGTAGTTTATCATCCCAAGCAAAGATAACATTTCTTTCTCGGTGTGCGGGGTGACCAGGCCCGCAATAGACTGGACTCTTTCTGTGCTGATTCTCCTTTCACCTTTTGTGAGGTCAAAGCCCAAGTATTCAACCTGCATTTTACACCATTGCATTTTCTTAAGTGCCACTTTGTGACCACATCCTGACAACATTGTAACAGTGATAAACCATCCTGAATGCTGGCCTCCGCTGACATGCTACACAGTAACAAATCATCGACATATTTCAGCAGCACAGAACCTTGTGGGGGGGGTGGGTACCATGGTTCTAACGTGTTTGGAGGACTATGGTGTACACTACAGGTGAATCAGTATATCCCTGGGGCATTCTGCACCAGGTCAGTTGACGTCTGTCAAAGGAAAAAGCAAAAAGTAGTCTGGTCTTCTTGTCAACTGGGATAGAAAAGAATGCATTTTTCAGATCTATCACACTGAACCAAACAGCGTCTGCTGGAATGGCAGATAGTAATTGAGTGATGTCAGGTACAATAGGGGCTTTAGGCACAATGATGTTGTTGATGGCCCTTAAATCCTGTACAAAGCGGGTAGTACCATCTGCCTTTGTCACTGGATTCACAGGCATGCTGTAGGGTGAAATCACCTCTTCCAGGATTCCCTTTGTAGGAATTCTTTTATCATTGGCCTAAATCCATCGAGTTTCTCTTTTGACAGTAGGTATTGTTTCTGGAACACTGAAATGACACCTGGTTTTGCAGTAGCTTTGTAAGGTGTGCAATCTATGAATCCTGTGTCATATTCATTTGAAGACCATAATGCAGGGTTAATGTCGTTAAGTTCTGGGTGGTTCTGTATGTTTGCAAGAATCAGTGGCACTGGTGTAGAGATTGGAATCAGGTCTGAGTGTACTCTTATGCCCTGATTTTTGGCTGACACTTGTAAGTCAAGCTTAATGAACAAATCTTTACTTAACACACTTGAGGTTGAACCGCTATCTACCATGAATCCTACTCTTAGTCAACTAAGTCCACCCCTTTTAGTCGGACGTTGTGGTCCTCCTTCTGTCCGTCAGTAGTGTCCTAGTTATCCATAAGAACAGAGCTCTGATGTTAAGCACAACACTTAACATGTAACACGTAACTTCAAACATTGAAACAAACAGATCTGACAATACAGACATGAACACACAAAGGGCCCATAAAAAAACTTTTCATTAACTTCAATTTAAAAAAAAAATGTACAGCTTCATCAACACTGTTGGCACCATTAAAAACCAAAAAACTTCCAAGAAAAATAAAATAAAGTTCTCAATGTGCATATTATATGAAAACAAATATCGTACTCCACACACATTCACATTTTCATGTACTCCTTTTCACAAACAGCTCATAACCTCGCCTTTATACATAAAAACTGAATTGCTGCATTCACAGCTCTGCTAAAAACATCCATCAGTCTTCACACATTTTCAACTTCCACTACAACTCAAAGCCACACCCATTCACATTCCACTGAATCATTTGTCTTCCAACCCAGTCACACAGTTTTCTTTGTTTCATCCCAAAACTTGCAGCACAGACAAACACATCTTTCCTGGAAACAGATAGCCACACCACACCCAGAATTGCTGATGGTCTGTCGCTGTTGTGCTGTGTTTTCCAATGTCTTCTGGTCTTCACTCTGTGATTAATCAACTCTTATAAGAAGACAATATACATGTTATAATCATACAGTAATTTTGTTAAACCCAAATCATCTTATATGCCAGGTCGTCTTAGTTAATGTTGTACATATATAATAATTTTTGTTAAAAGCTGGATTCTCACATTACACTGCTTGGGAAAGAAAATTATTGAACAATTCTTTGTCTTCTATAATAATATTACACATATAACATTGCTTACTCTGCAGGATTCCCTCCCCCCTTGTATCATGTAATCCATATCCTAGGACGGCTCATGGTCAAAATGTGGCCATGCTGCTTTGTCTCCCAGACAAAGACCCTTTATCATGTCCATGTGGTACGGGCTATTATCGCTGTCCCTGGAAAAGGGCCTAGCAGCTTGCATGAACTCAGTCCATCCAGCTAAGTTATCCACCCATGGGTTAACTAGGAAGTAATTTGTGGGACTACACCGTGCAACATAAACTTTGCATGTTTCTCCCGTCTCAGGTTTGGGGTAATATTTTTTTTTAGACCCTTGTGCCCCCATTCCGTCTGATATTTTAATGATGCTACTTTCCTAGGACTGGCTGTACTGAACCGTTAAGGCTCCGACAAATTAATCCTGTCAACTAGGCAAAGGACTCAGGTCTGATCACAAAATAGAGAGTTTCATCAAACATATAATTTGCAGACCTCCGCAACACAGTAAAACAACAATGCAATGTCCTTAAAACTCTATGCAAATAGTGAACTTCAGTCCGTACACTTACCACCCGGACGTCAGTATCCTTATCTCAACTCTAATATTCTTATACTTTAAAACAGCTTTAAAACAACTTTAAAAAGAGTCAAACCAAGCTCCGTCCTTGTCTCCCTGAGACAATATTATCTAGTGTGCACTATATTTTCTCTGAGTGATCCTCACGGCGGACTCCCGGAGTCCCCGGGTCACTCCCCCAGACTCCCGGAGTCTGTTCCCTGTATCCCTGATACAGTAATTATACTAGAAGTTGTAGGTTCTACTTACTAGATCGAGACGTGGCCCTCGGATCGGCCAGAGGACAATAACAGATGTCTTTTCTCACTGGACCCGAGGATGACCTTCTCGATTCCGGACACAAGCCCCCAAACTGTTAGGAAATCTCAACGTCCCACTTGGTACCCCTGGCACCAAACTTGTAGTATCGGCTTGGTTTGAGTCTTGTTCTGACGTCAGGAGAGCGCTTCACTCAGTAGGGAATAAAAGACACAACAATGATGTACTGAATGAACACTCTGAAGTTTATTTTTAATGCACACAGGTTATATAGAGGGGGTTTTACTCCCTTTATTAGCATATCAACGTCAGTTGTTTATTCAACCTATCATATTAACACGTTCTATTCTACAGACAGTAAAAGAGAAACAAAAAACTTCCATATTAGGAATATTGTCCGGGAGTAGTGCCAAAGAGATAAAATTCAGGGTTACAGAGAAAAGATACTTAACAGCAATCAGAGTTAGTTTCTAACAGAGAAATGAAACTTTAACAGAAAGCAGATTTAGTTTTAACATATAAAAACATGGATTCCTTTCACCACCTGACAGAGGGTGCTCAGTGGAAGCAGAAGGCAAAGGCTGAGGAGGAAGAGGTCGCCAACGTAGCTGGGGCACCACCAGCACCTCAGAAGGCAGCGTTAGCATGGCCGAAATGTGGAAAAGCTTTGTTACCACGCCACAACAACCAGCACCACCAGCTGATATGGAACGTCTTAGCAGGAGGCAGCGTTTTAGCAACATGGTGGAGCAGTATGTGTGCACACGCCTACACGTACTGAATGATGGGTATGCCCCCTTCAACTTTTTGGTCTCCAAATTGAGCACATGGTCTGAGCTTGCCCTGTATGCCTTGGAGGTGCTGGACTGCCCTGCAGCCAGTGTATTGTCTGAACGTTTGTTTAGAATGGCAGGAGGGGGTTATCACAGACAAGCACAGCTGCCTGTCCACAGCCAATGTAGACAAGCTCACGTTCATTAAAATGAACCAGGCAGGGATCCCACAGGACTTGTTCATACCTTGTGTAGAATAGACATGTACACCCGCCTCACCCAGCCAGTGGCATAGAGTGGGTTGCTAGCACCCAGGGCAAGCCATGCATTGTGCCCCCCCCCAAACTTGTAGACTCGCCCCTTTTTACAGATAATGTAGTAGATGTCACCTGAGCAGTCCTATGTAACACCACAGATAACTCAGTGATAACTCTCTGAGTACAGATAATGTAGTAGATGGGTGTGAGGCCCCAGCAGATTTCAGAACACGCACAGTGTGACCTGAAGTCTGGGGCCAGGATGCGGCAGGGTGGGCCATATTCTCAATCCACCCCCCAACCCTACCGTGAAACAGATATGTGGATGAACATAACATACATTCCTACGAAATACACAGTATAAGACAGCACCACATATCTCATCCATCCAGTGACATCTCCTGTGATGTAGACTTTCCTCAACGTCTTCATTCGGAGATAAGACCGCCATGATACCTTCTTTCAGCTGCGTCTCTACAGAGTTTCACAGAAAGCATTTTTAGATTCCTCACTTTACTATCATCCTCCCCTCCTTGTACCTCAACACTGTTATCCTGATGCCCCCCGATACTGTGGTAGAGCCAGACAGATAGGAGGACCAGAGTTGAGGCACACTCATATATATATACTAATATTACAGAGGGGCCATTATATATTATAATAATACACAGGGGGATATTATATATTATAATAATACAGAGGGGCCATTATATATTATAATAATACAGAGGGGGCTATTATATATACTAACAATACAGAGGCGGCCATTATATATTCTAATCCGTGTGGAGGGGGCACAGAGGAGGCAAAACCACTGTGTAGAGACGAGCGAATTTCATGTTATAAAATTTGTTTGTGCTTCGTTTGGTGGTAGAAGCATAATTGCATTACGGATTCCGTTACCGCGGACCATAACGCAATTCTATGATGGAATGCGTTACGGAATGCCTTTAGAGGCATTCCGTTATTCATTCCGTCATATTAGAAGTCTATGGGCTGCATAACGGATCCGTCCCATTTCCGTTATGCAGGAGAGGACTCCCCTGCATAGCGGAAACGGGACGGATCCGTTATGTAGCCCATAGACTTCTATTATGAGGGAAGGAATAACTGAATGCCTCTAAAGGCATAGAATTGTACGTCATAGAATTGGTCTGGTCCGTGGTAACGGAATCCATAACGCAATTCTGCTTTTACCACCAAATGAAGTGTAAACGAATTTCAAAATCTGAAATTCGCTCATCTTTACCACTGTGTGGAGGGGGCACAGAGGAGACAAAACCACCTTATGGAGTTAAAATACCTAATGTAAGGGGATGTACTGTATGGTGAGAAATGTAACTGTGGGTGACTTTATAAAAGCTTCTAGCAGCTCTCACACCCCTCATATACTCCACTACAAACTACATAAAAATACAGCCCCCAAACCCCTCACCAGAAATCGCTGACCACAGCATACTGTGCCTGCACTCTCCCTGCTCTGGACGCTGCTCTGCTTCTCCTTGCATCCCTTTTCCTGCATCTGGCACAGTCTGTAAGGGGCGGGAGGAAGTGGTCACATGATTTCATGACGTCATGCCCTCGAAGAAGCCAATACATTCTAGACCTCTCCTGAAGCCTATGAGGCAGAATGGAAATGCCTGCTTCCCTCCTTTAAAAAATGCCTGCTACAGGGCGCCCCCTACAATTTGGCGCCCGGGGCAACAGCCCCCCCGCCCTCCCACGCTACGCCCCTGCACCCAGCCATTGTTGTTCTCCAGCGCACTTTCTCTTTGTTTTATTTTTTATATTTCCTAATGTTTTGGGGTCTACCCAAATTTAAACCCAAAAAATAAAAATAAAAAACATAAACCAGTGTTGGCTACCTCCACCACCGCTGCTTCCACCTACACCGCCACATCCTCAACCTCCTACTCCATATGGACCTCATCCTCCTAGATCAAGATTATTATTTTTTTATTTTTACGTATTTGATGTTATTTTAAGTCATTTCCCTATCCACATTTGTTTGCAGAGCACTTGCCATGCTCTTAACCACATTTTGCTGCCTTTTGCAGCCTGACTTTAATGGGGTTTGGGTTCAGGGTCAAGTTTGGGTCCCGAACGCGAACTTTTTTGCGAAGTTCGGTCGAACCCGTCGACCCCGAACTTCCAGGTGTCCGCTCAACTATAGTAATTACATATACAGTGCTGCCCATAATTATTCATACCCCTGGCAAATTTTGACTTAGTTACTTTTGTTAAACCAGCAAGTAATTTTTTGACGGGAAATGACATAGGTGTCTCCCAAAAGATAATACGACGATGCACAAGAGGCATTATTGTGGAAAAAAACATTTCTCAGCTTTTATTTACATTTGAGCACTGTGGAAAATCTCAGAGGATGTGGTCGGAAGCCAAAAGTGAACCCTGTGCTGGCCAGGAGGATAGTTAGGTGAAAAAGAATCCAAGGATCACCACCAAGGCCATCCTGGTGAATCTGGGATCTGCTGGTGGCAATGTCTCAAGGCAGACAATCCAATGGACACTGCTCACTGCTGGGTTCCACTTCTCCAGATAAGGCACACAAAAGCTCGCTTGGCCTTTGCAAAAGCTCATCTGGACAAAGAAGAAGACTTCTGGTCTTCTGTGTTATGGTCAGATGAAACAAAAATTTAATTGTTTGGTCACAATGATGTTTCCTTCATTTGGTGTAAAAAAGGAGAAACCTTCAACCCAAAAAACACCATCCCCACTGTCAAACATGGTGGTGGGAACCTAATGCTTTGGGGGTGTTTTTCAGCCAATGGACCAAGGAACCTAATCACAGTAAACGGCACCATGAAAAAAGAGCAATACATGAGGATTCTCAACAACAATATCAGGCAGTCTGCAGAGAAACTTGATATGAACAAAGGATCCCAGCAGTCGCGTCTTAATGTGAATCAGATGTCTTTTATTCCATAAATGAAAAGACCAGGACCAGGTTTCGGCAATGTGCCTTCATCAACAGGTGCAGAGAAACTTGGCCTTGAGCACTAATGGACATTTCAGCATGACAATGACCCAAAACACACAGCAAAAGTGGTGAAGAAATGGTTAGTAGACAACAACATTAACGTTTTGGAGTGGCCCAGCCAGAGTCCAGACTTGAATCCAATTGAGAATCTGTGGAGGGAGCTAAAAATCAGGGCTATGGCAAGAAGACCCTCCAACCTGAAAGATTTGGAGCTCATTGCTAAAGATGAATGGGCAAAAATACCTGTGGAGACATGCAAAAAGCTGGTCTGCAATTATAGGAAGCGTTTGATTGCTGTAATAGCCAATAAAGGCTTTTCTATTGATTATTGAGAAGGGTATGAATAATTTTGGACTGGACACTTTTTGCTCAAATGTAAATAAAAACGTGGTGAAATGTTGTTTTTTTTTTCCACAATAATGCCTCTTGTACATCGTCTTATTATCTTTTGGGAGACACCTATGTAATTTCCTGTCAAAAAATTACTTGGTTGAATAAAAGTAACTTTAAGGTCAAATTTGCCAGGGGTATGAATAATTATGGGCAGCACTGTATATATATATATATATATATATATATATACAGTACAGACCAAAAGTTTGGACACACCTTTTCATTCAAAAAGTTTTCTTTATTTTCATGACTATGAAGGCATCAAAACTATGAATTAACACATGTGGAATTATATACATAACAAACAAGTGTGAAACAACTGAAAATATGTCATATTCTAGGTTCTTCAAAGTAGCCACCTTTTGCTTGGATTACTGCTTTGCACACTCTTGGCATTCTCTTGATGAGCTTCAAGAGGTAGTCCCCTGAAATGGTCTTCCAACAGTCTTGAAGGAGGCCCCAGAGATGCTTAGCACTTGTTGGCCCTTTTGCCTTCACTCTGCGGTCCAGCTCACCCCAAACCATCTCGATTGGGTTCAGGTCCGGTGACTGTGGAGGCCAGGTCATCTGGCGCAGCACCCCATTACTCTCCTTCATGGTCAAATAGCCCTTACTTTCAAAGTTTTCCCAATTTTTCGGCTGACTGACTGACCTTCATTTCTTAAAGTAATGATGGCCACTCGTTTTTCTTTACTTAGCTGCTTTTTTCTTGCCATAATACAAATTCTAACAGTCTATTCAGTAGGACTATCAGCTGTGTATCCACCTGACTTCTCCTCAACGCCACTGATGGTCCCAACCCCATTTATAAGGCAATAAATCTCACTTATTAAACCTGACAGGGCACACCTGTGAAGTGAAAACCATTTCAGGGGACTACCTCTTGAAGCTCATCAAGAGAATGCCAAGAGTGTGCAAAGCAGTAATCAAAGCAAAAGGTGGCTACTTTGAAGAACCTAGAATATGACATATTTTCAGTTGTTTCACACTTGTTTGTTATGTATAGAATTCCACATGTGTTAATTCATAGTTTTGATGCCTTCAGTGTGAATCTACAATTTTCATAGTCATGAAAATAAAGAAAACTCTTTGAATGAGAAGGTGTGTCCAAACTTTTGGTCTGTACTGTATATATATATATATATATATATATATATATATAACAAACAAAAATTTGACAGCAGCACAAGTCCAATAGTACAGGTGCAAAATCCTCCCAGCCGCAGGCTCAACGGCGATGGAACAGTATATATTCAAAAGATGAGGCAGCACTCCAATAGATAAGGTGAAAAACGATGGACCCTTTATTGACCCCTCTGCAACGTTTCAACCGCAAAATGCAGTCTTTATCAAGCAAGTTTGCAAGTCTTGCTTGATAAAGACTGCATTGAGCGGTTGAAATGTTGCAGAGGGGTCAATAAAGGGTCCATCGTTTTTCACCTTATCTATTGGAGTGCTGCCTCATCTTTTGAATATATAAATATATATATATATATATATATATATATATATATATATATATATATGTTATTGTTGTTGTTTTTTTAGTAATTACACATTTTTTGTTCCATACATTTTTTTATAATTACTAAAAAAAATATAAAATATATAAATCTAATTTAACCTCTATTTCAGAAAAAGTTTGTAATGGAATTTAAACTCATAGCTACTACAACATAGCCCAGAACGTTAACCACTACATTATATAGCTGCATAGCCAGTCACAAAAAAATAAAAATATATGAGACTTCTACTGTATAGGTCTCTGTAGAAGTACAGTATAGTAGAAGTCTTATATTTAAAAAAAAATTGCGACTGGCTATGCAGCTATTATAGCTGAGTGGTTAAGTGCCTTGCCTCTAATACCGAAAGTTGTGAGTTTGAATCCTGGCAGAAACTTTTCTGAAATATAGGATAAATTTGATTTAAATACACTGGGGTGTCCCCAAGCACTGACTCCTAAGCCAAACTAGAGTCCCGACACCCTTCCCTCTTCAGAGCAGGGGGTGCCTGGGGTTCTTCCATTGTGCTCGGTAGAACACCCGAGCACAGGTGCTCGATCAACACTATTCTTTTTCACTCTCCCTAGCGCCTAAAACGTCTGTCCCTGCACTTAGATGATGTGAAATGATTCCTCCCTATCTTATTGCACACTTATAAAATGTTTTTTGTTTTTTTTCACAATGAGGTTTTCTTTCACTCTCTCTAGCGCCTGCATAAACATCTGTGCCTGAACAAAGTACGATGGTGAATGGCAGAAACTAAGATGGCCGCTGTATTTATAGGGCTGTGATAACACCCGGCTGGCTGCTGATTGGCTGCATGCATAGCATTTGGGGCCATTCCGCCTTCCCAGAGTTGCCCCATGTCCTCACACATGTAGCTGCCATTTTAGCCGCCATTGTAGCTGCCATGTTAGAAAAAATTGTGACCACGAAGCAAGAGCAAATTCGCATTTATCCAGAATCAAATTTTTCCTGAAATTCGCAACGAATTTGACTTTTCAGCTTTGATTCGCTCATCTCTACTCGTAATGGGCATTGCTAGAAAAGCTACATATTATAAGCTCCTAAGGTCAGTGTATGATGTAAACGTGATCATATAATGGGTAGTGTTGAGTGCGAATATTCAAATTTAGCGAATTTTAATTGCGAATATTGGCACTTTGAGAATTTGCTAATATTTTGAATATAGTGCAATATATTCGTAATGACGAATATTCTTAATTTTTTTTCCATCTGAACACATGATTCCTCCCTGCTTCTTGCTTGTGGGACAATGAGTCATTGGCCCACAAGCAACTTAAGCAGGGAGGAATCATGAATCACTAACTCCAATCTATTCTCAACTCCGCTGTCTGGTTAATCCACCTCTCCCCTCATTTCTCCTCTGCCTCCCCCCTCTGTCAATCCCTTCACTGGCTCTGTATTGTCCAGCAAATTCAGATTAAAATACTTACAACTACGTATAAGACCGTCCACAATCTGTCCCCTCCTTATATCTCTGACCTGCTTTTTCAATACATCGCCACACGTAATCTCGGATCCCCACAGTATTAAAATGGGTTTGTCCAGCCATGTGGAATATGTTTTTGAACACTGATTAAAATGTCATAAAATAGTAGACAAAACCTCCCTCATCCTACTGTGCTCACCATTAGGGAAACACTTGGCATCATTCCCAGTCATGGCTGGCTGAGGTGAAGCTCAGGGGCCATGAGTATAATACACATATATTGTATCATATTTGAAATGTGTGGCCCATAAGTCCAGCTGAGTTTGAGACCCCTGATATATACAGTCACATCAACTAATACTATTTACTTATCAAAAGGTCTACCTTTGTAAAACATATCACTTACTATTGTGACTTTTTCATTGGACAACTTTAAGATTCTTACTTAATTATTTTTGGATCCTACTTGGTGGTAGTGTTGCAAATGTGGCGATTTATCAGCCTTACAACCCTGAGGGCTGTGTTGTACATTTGGATAGTTGATGACCAGGATTGTTCTAACTTGTGTATTAGCAGTATGATTTTTATTGTTTTTATTTATATTATGCAGGGATAAGTTTTATAGTGCATTATTGGGAGGTTCTATTTCTCTAATTTGTATTACAATTGTGAGAGATTTTCCTTTTTCTGGGTTACTTGAGACCAAGAATAATTAAAATTATTATACATTGCTGAATTTGCTGAGAATGGGTACCCAGCATACTGGGCATTTGTAACCTCATGTCCCCTTATTGGTCAGTGAGTTACAATATTTTTATCTTAATTTGCAACACATATTTTTGTCCAGCCTCTTTCACTTGCATTGAAATGGTATTTAAGTTATGGATGATTTAGTTGTGAAAAATCTGTAGTTAATGTGCTGGGTGGTAATATGCCTAATAGTGATAATGATTGCACAGTACTGCAAGTTTTCCTTCTCAAATTAAGGTAAAATTATACATGTTTAGTTAAGTATTAAAAAAAAGTAAGTTGAGGAAAAAATTAAAGAGTACGCATATGTACGTAGACTGTAAAAGTTATAGACGTCTATGTATTTATACCATTTCCACTTCTTTATCTTAATTACCATATACTGTTATACGTTTATGTGTACTATAAGTAAATATGTAGGCAGCTCAGGCTAATTTTATCCTTAACTCATAATAAATCTTCTTGTGATAGTTAGCGGGCTAGTACGTTTTACGGGTTTCCATTGATCAGTACTAAATTACTATATTTGCTCCTCAGTCTACAGAAACAGCAGGCCTTTAGGCTAATTAATAAATCATCAACACATTTGTGGTGTGAAAAATGAAATATTTATGCTTGCCAGAGTAATATTTCTGTCTTAAGCCCCATGCTCTGCTGAAGCCTGATGGAGTATGAAGTAAATACCAGCTGGTGCAGAATGAAGAGATTTTAATTACTTTTTATAAAGTTCTACTGCATACTGCATATGTGTGTAAGATATATATATATATATATATATATATATATATATATATATATATATATATATATATATATTCCAAAGTCAAAACAGTTCCAGTGAGAGGACTGAAATGTTGCTATATATGTGGGTATGTGGGTGAATAAAGGATACTACTTTCTTCACTGAAATTGGATATGCTGTGGCTCGTTCATATATATATATATATATATATATATATATATATATATACAGTACAGACCAAAAGTTTGGACACACCTTCTCATTCAAAGAGTTTTCTTTATTTTCATGACTATGAAGGCATCAAAACTATGAATTAACACATGTGGATTTATATACATAACAAACAAGTGTGAAACAACTGAAAATATGTCATATTCTAGGTTCTTCAAAGTAGCCACCTTTTGCTTTGATTACTGCTTTGCACACACTTGGCATTCTCTTGATGAGCTTCAAGAGGTAGCCCCCTGAAGTGATCTTCCAACAGTCTTGAAGGAGTTCCCAGAGATGCTTAGCACTTGTTGGCCCTTTTGCCTTCACTCTGCGATCCAGCTCACCCCAAACAATCTCTTAAAGTAATGATGGCCACTCGTTGATGCATGCGTTTCCATGAGGTGAGTGGGAACATTTCTCCAAGTGGTGAAGACTGCCGCACGAAGGCCATTTACTGTCTGGAACTGTTGTCCATTTTTGTAAACAGCATGACAGCAAAGGACTTTTTTAACGGAATCTTGAGGTGCCAATATCAACCGCCATTCCACCCCTCGGACCCCCAGTGAATTAAGTCCAATACAGAAACAAGCATACGGTCCATACCTTAGGACCGAGCGTACTCACCAGCCTTCTACAGAGCGGTGTGCATCACGTGAGACGCAGCCAGGTCACGTGGGACGCCGCGTTTGAGACCTATTGACCACTCGGGACGCTGAGTGAGTCTAAGCAGCTGCTACAGGACTATCCCACGGGAACGGAAGAGGGGTAAAGTACTCTGCCCTATTGGGCTTATCTGATGATATTACATACATGACTTTTATTGTATGCAGACGCCTGAACGGGCGATTGAGTGCGGACATTTACAAGTGATCCACACGCCACACCTGGCGATTATATATGGTCACAGGCTTGACCAAGTATTACAGCTATATTGAGTCCAATATTTGGTCTTGCAGACATCTGTATGGCAATATATGCACATGTTTTATATATTTTTATATTATATGTGTGTTAGTTTTTAAATAGTTTTTATCCAAATAAATTAGGATTACTGATATCCTCCCATGGATGTTGTCAGATATTTGAGTGCCCTCCAATTACTTTACAATTTAGCATTTTTTTATCAGATTTGGGTGAATCCGTGGAGCGAGCACCAGGTCGTTGGGAAGAGGTGGGGTGAGCCGCTGTACACATTTGTATATCTGAACCATTTTTGTAAACTTCCCTTGCCATCCATCCCCAAAGGTTCTCAATTGGATTTAGATCAGGGGAACACGCAGGATAGGCCAAAAGAGTGATGTTATTCTCCTGGAAGAAGTCCCTTGTCCTGCGGGCATTGTCAGACATCCCAACCTGCAAAAACTCATTTCAGGGAGGTGCACTTCTCATTTCAGGGAGGTTTTCATATTTTTTTCTTTCATGAACTTTTTATTACATTTTCCAAACATATGCAGTATCTGCACACTGGGGTAAATAGTAAGGCTGTTACCAGCCTGCATTTGTGGGAGAGGCATCTGGCTACCTATTCCCCCAGCCACCGCTCAGCCAGACGCCCAAGCCTCACGCATTACTGCGGTATCGCGCACCTTCCCCTCCGACCCCAGACTTTCCTTCCGGTTCCTGCGCACATGCGCCATCGACGTCTGGACTACCGTTCGCCAGCCTTCCAGGTAATCGAGGCGCAGCTGGCTCCGCTCTAGCTGTGCCTCACGCCTGGTCTCTAGCCCCCTGGTGGTACAAGTTAGATACCGCTCTCCCCCAGCTGGTTCCGCTCGCATGGATACAAGCGGCAGGGTTGGGGAACATCCTGGTTAAGTGTTCTGCCGGTCACGTGCCGCAAAAATTGGGGGTGCATAAATAAGATCCATTATTGGTAGGTAGAGTTGAGCGAACACCTGGATGTTCAGGTTCGAGAAGTTCGGCCGAACTTCCCGGAAATGTTCGGGTTCGGGATCCGAACCCGACCCGAACTTCGTCCCGAACCCCATTGAAGTCAATGGGGACCCGAACTTTTGGGCACTAAAAAGGCTCTAAAACGGCCAGGAAAGAGCTAGAGGGCTGCAAAAGGCAGCAACATGTAGGTAAATCCCCTGCAAACAAATGTGGATATTGAAATGAATTAAAATAAAAATTAAAAAAATTAAAATTAACCAATATCAATTAAACAGAGGTCCCATAGCAGAGAATCTGGCTTCACGTCAGCAGAGAATCAGTCTCTTCATGCCATAGCAAAGAATCTGGCTTCATGTCATAGCAGAGAATCAGGCTTCACGTCACCCACCACTGGAACAGGCCACTGTCACACATTTAGGCCCCGGCACCCAGGCAGAGGAGAGAGGTCCCGTAACAGAGAATCTGGCCTTATGTCAGCACAGAATCTGTCTTCATGTCATAGCAGAGAATCAGGCTTCACGTCACCCACCACTGGAACAGGCCACTGTCACACATTTAGGCCCAGGCACCCAGACAGAGGAGAGAGGTCCCGTAACAGAGAATCTGGCCTTATGTCAGCACAGAATCTGTCTTCATGTCATAGCAGAGAATCAGGCTTCACGTCACCCACCACTGGAACAGCCCACTGTCACACATTTAGGCCCCGGCACCCAGGCAGAGGAGAGAGGTCCCGTAACAGAGAATCTGGCCTTATGTCAGCGCAGAATCAGTCTTCATGTCATAGCAGAGAATCAGGCTTCACGTCACCCACCACTGGAACAGGCCACTGTCACACATTTAGGCCCCGGCACCCAGACAGAGGAGAGAGGTCCCGTAACAGAGAATCTGGCATTATGTCAGCGCAGAATCAGTCTTCATGTCATAGCAGAGAATCAGGCATCACGTCACCCACCACTGGAACAGGCCACTGTCACACATTTAGGCCCCGGCACCCAGGCAGAGGAGAGAGGTCCCGTAACAGAGAATCTGGCCTTATGTCAGCACAGAATCAGTCTTCATGTCATAGCAGAGAATCAGGCTTCACGTCACCCACCACTGGAACAGGCCACTGTCACACATTTAGGCCCAGGCACCCAGACAGAGGAGAGAGGTCCCGTAACAGAGAATCTGGCCTTATGTCAGCACAGAATCTGTCTTCATGTCATAGCAGAGAATCAGGCTTCACGTCACCCACCACTGGAACAGGCCACTGTCACACATTTAGGCTCCAGCAACCAAGCAGAGGAGAGAGGTCCTGTAACAGAGAATCTGGCCTTATTTCAGCGCAGAATCAGTCTTCATGTCATAGCAGAGAATCAGGCTTCACGTCACCCACCACTGGAACAGGCCACTGTCACATATTTAGGCCCCGGCACCCAGGCAGAGGAGAGAGGTCCCGTAACAGAGAATCTGGCCTTATGTCAGCGCAGAATCAGTCTTCATGTCATAGCAGAGAATCAGGCTTCACGTCACCCACCACTGGAACAGGCCACTGTCACACATTTAGGCCCCGGCACCCAGGCAGAGGAGAGAGGTCCCGTAACAGAGAATCTGGCCTTATGTCAGCGCAGAATCAGTCTTCATGTCATAGCAGAGAATCAGGCTTCACGTCACCCACCACTGGAACAGGCCACTGTCACACATTTAGGCCCAGGCACCCAGACAGAGGAGAGAGGTCCCGTAACAGAGAATCTGGCCTTATGTCAGCACAGAATCTGTCTTCATGTCATAGCAGAGAATCAGGCTTCACGTCACCCACCACTGGAACAGGCCACTGTCACACATTTAGGCTCCAGCAACCAAGCAGAGGAGAGAGGTCCTGTAACAGAGAATCTGGCCTTATTTCAGCGCAGAATCAGTCTTCATGTCATAGCAGAGAATCAGGCTTCACTTCACCCACCACTGGAACAGGCCACTGTCACATATTTAGGCCCAGGCACCCAGGCAGAGGAGAGAGGTCCCGTAACAGAGAATCTGGCCTTATGTCAGCACAGAATCTGTCTTCATGTCATAGCAGAGAATCAGGCTTCACGTCACCCACCACTGGAACAGGCCACTGTCACACATTTAGGCTCCAGCAACCAAGCAGAGGAGAGAGGTCCTGTAACAGAGAATCTGGCCTTATTTCAGCGCAGAATCAGTCTTCATGTCATAGCAGAGAATCAGGCTTCACGTCACCCACCACTGGAACAGGCCACTGTCACATATTTAGGCCCAGGCACCCAGGCAGAGGAGAGAGGTCCCGTAACAGAGAATCTGGCCTTATGTGAGCACAGAATCAGTCTTCATGTCATAGCAGAGAATCAGGCTTCACGTCACCCACCACTCGAACAGGCCACTGTCACACATTTAGGCCCCGGCACCCAGGCAGAGGAGAGAGGTCCCGTAACAGAGAATCTGGCCTTATGTCAGCGCAGAATCAGTCTTCATGTCATAGCAGAGAATCAGGCTTCACGTCACCCACCACTGGAACAGGCCACTGTCACACATTTAGGCCCAGGCACCCAGACAGAGGAGAGAGGTCCCGTAACAGAGAATCTGGCATTATGTCAGCGCAGAATCAGTCTTCATGTCATAGCAGAGAATCAGGCATCACGTCACCCACCACTGGAACAGGCCACTGTCACACATTTAGGCCCCGGCACCCAGGCAGAGGAGAGAGGTCCCGTAACAGAGAATCTGGCCTTATGTCAGCGCAGAATCAGTCTTCATGTCATAGCAGAGAATCAGGCTTCACGTCACCCACCACTGGAACAGGCCACTGTCACACATTTAGGCCCAGGCACCCAGACAGAGGAGAGAGGTCCCGTAGCAGAGAATCTGGCCTTATGTCAGCGCAGAATCAGTCTTCATGTCATAGCAGAGAATCAGGCTTCACGTCACCCACCACTGGAACAGGCCACTGTCACATATTTAGGCTCAGGCACCCAGGCAGAGGAGAGAGGTCCCGTAACAGAGAATCTGGCCTTATGTCAGCACAGAATCAGTCTTCATATCATAGCAGACAATCAGGCTTCACGTCACCCACCACTGGAACAGGCCACTGTCACACATTTAGGCCCCGGCACCCAGGCAGAGGAGAGAGGTCCCGTAACAGAGAATCTGGCCTTATGTCAGCGCAGAATCAGTCTTCATGTCATAGCAGAGAATCAGGCTTCACATCACCCACCACTGGAACAGGCCACTGTCACACATTTAGGCCCAGGCACCCAGACAGAGGAGAGAGGTCCCGTAACAGAGAATCTGGCCTTATGTCAGCGCAGAATCAGTCTTCATGTCATAGCAGAGAATCAGGCATAACGTCACCCACCACTGGAACAGGCCACTGTCACACATTTAGGCCCAGGCACCCAGGCAGAGGAGAGAGGTCCCGTAACAGAGAATCTGGCCTTATGTCAGCGCAGAATCAGTCTTCATGTCATAGCAGAGAATCAGGCATTACGTCACCCACCACTGGAACAGGCCACTGTCACACATTTAGGCCCAGGCACCCAGGCAGAGGAGAGAGGTCCCGTAACAGAGAATCTGGCCTTATGTCAGCACAGAATCTGTCTTCATGTCATAGCAGAGAATCAGGCTTCACGTCACCCACCACTGGAACAGGCCACTGTCACACATTTAGGCCCAGGCACCCAGACAGAGGAGAGAGGTCCCGTAACAGAGAATCTGGCCTTATGTCAGCACAGAATCTGTCTTCATGTCATAGCAGAGAATCAGGCTTCACGTCACCCACCACTGGAACAGGCCACTGTCACACATTTAGGCCCCGGCACCCAGACAGAGGAGAGGTTCATTCAACTTTGGGTTGCCCCGCAATATAATGGTAAAATGAAAATAAAAATAGGATTGAATGAGGAAGTGCCCTGGAGTAGAATAATATATTGTTAAGAGGAGGTAGTTAATATCTAATCTGCTTAAGGGATGGACAGGTCCTGTGGGATCCATGCCTGGTTCATTTTTATGAACGTCAGCTTGTCCACAATGGCTGTAGACAGGCGGCTGCGTTTGCCTTGGGCTTCCACTGGTTCCCCTGTGACATTTTGGAATGCTCTCAGTAGCGCGTCTACCAACGTGCGCTTGTACTCGCGCATCTTCCTATCACCCTCCAGTGTAGGAAGTAAGGTGGGCACATTGTCTTTGTACCGGGGATCCAGCAGGGTGGCAACCCAGTAGTCCGCACACGTTAAAATGTGGGCAACTCTGCTGTCGTTGCGCAGGCACTGCAGCATGTAGTCGCTCATGTGTGCCAGGCTGCCCAGAGGTAAGGACAAGCTGTCCTCTGTGGGAGGCGTATCGTCATCGTCCTGTGTTTCCCCCCAGCCACGCACCAGTCATGGGCCCGAGCTGCTTTGGGTGCCACCCCGCTGTGAACATGCTTCATCCTCATCCTCCTCCACCTCCTCCTCAACCTCGTACTCCTCGTCCTCCAGTAGTGGGCCCTGTCTGGCCACATTTGTACCTGGCCTCTTGTGTTGCAAAAAACCTCTCTCTGAGTCACTTCGAAGAGACTGGCCTGAAAGTGCTAAAAATGACCCCTCTTCCTCCTCTTCCTCCTGGGCCACCTCCTCTTCCATCATCGCCCTAAGTGTTTTCTCAAGGAGACATAGAAGTGGTATTGTAACGCTGATAACGGCATCATCGCCACTGGCCATGTTGGTGGAGTACTCGAAACAGCACAACAGGGCATACAGGTCTTGCATGGAGGCCCAGTCATTGGTGGTGAAGTGGTGCTGTTCCGCAGTGCGACTGACCCGTGCGTGCAGCAGCTGAAACTCCACTATGGCCTGCTGCTGCTTGCACAGTCTGTCCAGCATGTGCAAGGTGGAGTTCCACCTGGTAGGCACATCGCATATGAGGCGGTGAGCAGGAAGGCCGAAGTTACGCTGTAGCGCAGACAGGCGTGCAGCAGCAGGGTGTGAACGCCGGAAGCGCGAACAGACGGCCCGCACTTTATGCAGCAGCTCTGACATGTCGGGGTAGTTGCGAATGAACTTCTGCACCACCAAATACAGCACATGCGCCAGGCAAGGGATGTGCGTCAAACCGGCTAGTCCCAGAGCTGCAACGAGATTTCGCCCATTATCGCACACCACCAGGCCGGGCTTGAGGCTCACCGGCAGCAACAACTCGTCGGCCTGTTGTTCTATACCCCGCCACAACTCCTGTGCGGTGTGGGGCCTGTCCCCCAAACATATGAGTTTCAGAACGGCCTGCTGACATTTACCCCGGGCTGTGCTGAAGTTGGTGGTGAAGGTGTGTGGCTGACTGGATGAGCAGGTAGAAGAAGAGGAGGAGGAAGCTGAGTAGGAGGAGAAGGAGACAGGAGGCAAAAAATGTTGCCCTGCGATCCTTGGCGGCGGAAGG
This sequence comes from Bufo bufo, assembly GCF_905171765.1. NCBI lineage: Eukaryota > Metazoa > Chordata > Amphibia > Anura > Bufonidae > Bufo > Bufo bufo. Next base: position 244,412,579 of record NC_053394.1, on the reverse strand, counting down.
ACGTGCGCCAAACAGCTCTCTGCCTGGGGCCCAGCCGCCACTACATTTACCCAGTGTGCAGTTAGGTAGATATAGCGTCCCTGGCCGTGCTTACTGGTCCACGTATCTGTGGTTAGGTGGACCTTGCCACAGATGGCGTTGCGCAGTGCACACTTGATTTTATCGGACACTTGGTTGTTCAGGGAAGGCACGGCTCTCTTGGAGAAGTAGTGGCGGCCGGGAACAACATACTGTGGGACAGCAAGCGACATGAGCTGTTTGAAGCTGTCTGTGTCCACCAGCCTAAATGACAGCATTTCATAGGCCAGTAGTTTAGAAATGCTGGCATTCAGGGCCAGGGATCGAGGGTGGCTAGGTGGGAATTTACGCTTTCTCTCAAATGTTTGTGAGATGGAGAGCTGAACGCTGCCGTGTGACATGGTTGAGATGCTTTGTGACGCAGGTGGTGGTGTTGGTGGTACATCCCATGTTTGCTGGGCGGCAGGTGCCAACGTTCCTCCAGAGGCGGAGGAAGAGGCCGAGGCGGCAGCAGCAGAAGTGGTAGCAGGGGGAGCCTGAGTGACTTCCTTGTTTTTAAGGTGTTTACTCCACTGCAGTTCATGCTTTGCATGCAGGTGCCTGGTCATGCAGGTTGTGCTAAGGTTCAGAACGTTAATGCCTCGCTTCAGGCTCTGATGGCACAGCGTGCAAACCACTCGGGTCTTGTCGTCAGCACATTGTTTGAAGAAGTGCCATGCCAGGGAACTCCTTGAAGCTGCCTTTGGGGTGCTCGGTCCCAGATGGCGGCGGTCAGTAGCAGGCGGAGTCTCTTGGCGGCGGGTGTTCTGATTTTGCCCACTGCTCCCTCTTTTGCTACGCTGTTGGCTCGGTCTCACCACTGCCTCTTCCTCCGAACTGTGAATGTCAGTGGCACGACCTTCATTCCATGTGGGGTCTAGGACCTCATCGTCCCCTGCATCGTCTTCCACCCAGTCTTGATCCCTGACCTCCTGTTCAGTCTGCACACTGCAGAAAGACGCAGCAGTTGGCACCTGTGTTTCGTCATCATCAGAGACGTGCTGAGGTGGTATTCCCATGTCCTCATCATCATGAAAAATAAGTGGTTGTGCGTTAGTGCATTCTATCTCTTCCACCCCTGGGGAAGGGCTAGGTGGATGCCCTTGGGAAACCCTGGCAGCAGAGTCTTCAAACAGCATAAGAGACTGCTGCATAACTTGAGGCTTAGACAGTTTCCCTGATATGCATGGGGGTGATGTGACAGACCGATGGGCTTGGTTTTCATGCGCCATCTGTGCGCTTTCTGCAGAAGACTGGGTTGGAGATAATGTGAACGTGCTGGATCCACTGTCGGCCACCCAATTGACTAATGCCTGTACCTGCTCAGGCCTTACCATCCTTAGAACGGCATTGGGCCCCACCAAATATCGCTGTAAATTCTGCTGGCTACTGGGACCTGAGGTAGTTGGTTCACTAGGACGTGTGGCTGTGGCAGAACGGCCACGTCCTCTCCCAGCACCAGAGGGTCCACTAACACCACCACGACCATGTCCACGTCCGCGTCCGCGTCCCTTATTAGATGTTTTCCTCATTGTTCCCGTTCACCACAATTTTGAGAATGGCAAATTTGGGAATAGTTTTTCAACCCAGAACAAAAAGTGTGCTTTTAGGGTCACTACAAATAACTTGACCAGCTAAAACAGTACAGATTTGGTTGAATAGAAATGTGAGGCCTGTTTTTTTTTGCACTGTGTGACAGGTTAAGGTTTAATCTCAGAATCAGACTTCTATCTGCATGGTAGCGTGTGTCTTAGGTTTTTCTGAATGACACTATCAGTACCTTCAATGTAAGATATCCTTTTTGGGATAGATTTCAAGTAGGCCTCAAATACCAGAAACTAGTTATTTTGAGAATGGCAAATTTGGGAATAGTTTTTCAACCCAGAAAAAAAAATGTGCTTTTACGGTCACTACAAATAACTTGACCAGCTAAAACAGTACAGATTTGGTTGAATAGAAATGTCAGGTCTATTTTTTAGGCGCTGGGTGACAGGCTCAACTTGCCCCTGATGTAGTATATTGCCAAAAAATAACCACACTGTTGATGGTTAAATGCACTTGGGTGACACAGGCTCAGCCTGCACCAGATGTAGTATATGGCCAAAAAATAATCAGACTGTTGATGGTTAAATGCACTTCGGTGACACAGGCTCAGCCTGCAGCTGATGTAGTATATGGCCAAAAAATAACCAGACTGTTGATGGTTAAATGCACTTCGGTGACACAGGCTCAGCCTGCAGCTGATGTAGGATATAGCACAAAATAACCACACTATTGATGGTTAAATACACTTGGTGATAGCTTGTGCTGGCGCACCACAAGTCACAAAATGGCCGCCGATCACCCCAGAAAAAAAGTGATCTAAAAACGCTCTGGGCAGCCTCAAAAAAGTGAGCAAGTCGATATTAGCACTTCAATGATCCACAGCTGCAGATCGATCACAGAATGAAGTCTTTTGGAGGAGTTAATCACTGCCTAATCTCGCCCTAACGTCGCAGCTGAGTGACGTGCAGCGCAACGTGACCCAAGCTTTTATAGAGGCTGGGTCACATGCTGCACTGGCCAATCACAGCCATGCCAATAGTAGGCAAGGCTGTAATGGCCTCTTGGGGCAAGTAGTATGACGCTTGTTGATTGGCTGCTTTGCAGCCTTTCAAAAAGCGCCAAGAAAGCGCCGAACACCGAACCCGAACACGGACTTTTACGAAAATGTTCGGGTTCGGGTCCGTGTCACGGACACCCCAAAATTCGGTACGAACCCGAACTATACAGTTCGGGTTCGCTCATCCCTATTTAAAAAGTTAAAATTTAGTTTTATTGTATAAAAAAAATATTTTGTGTGATCAATTACAATTAATCAATATAATTTTTATTCATAAAAAATTCCACAAACATACACAAAGATATATGACTGAAGGAATAAGGATAAAAAGGATACACTTACATAAAGGATTTTGTATTAGGCTATTTTCAATAATATATAAACATCTATATTATGTTGAAATATAATATGGTAATAAATGAAAGGTAGGGTACACTGTGATAATATAGTTAGCTATAATCACCAACTTTGGTGTAGTAATATAAAAAAAGAAGAAGATATCTTCAATAAAGACTAAAGTCAACAAAAAATGTAATGTTTTCTAGAGACTGTGATATTTATGAAGTCTATAAAAATAAAGACTGATGTGCACATAGTCCCAGGAAAAGACTTGGAGGCAAACAAATCTGTGTTATATTCTGGGAAAGGTGTGAAGATAGGGGGCACTGGAGAGTGACCCAAGACAAGGGTGAAGAGTATCTGAATCACACCTGTCCATAGACAACTTCAGATGTAAAGTTCATAGAAAGAAAGTTCAGTCCACACAGAAAGGAGGTCTGTGACAGAAGGATTGGCATCCAAAATGGAGAATTGAGCTCAAAGGAGAGCTAATGCTGAAGAGCTTCAGTAAGTAATTTAGAGTTAGTTTAGCTAGGGATTTCAAGAAGGGAGATATTTTAGCGCCTATGGGCCTGGATGTTTTTTTTTTTCTGAAAAAGCTGTTCCATTGGATTGCCATAAAGACCTCTGTGAAGTTCAGGAATCTGCTACTTGTGATACTAAAGTTAAAAGCTTTGTTAAAGGATTACATTCATTTTACTTGATTGTCAAGAATCATGCTAAGAGCGTGAAATTCTTCATATGAGGCTGAATGGACAGTTACTCTAAATCCCTTATAATGTTCTACCATGTTAAACCTGGTAAGAAAGAAAGGGAAATGACAAAGAAGTCACAGCTGTTCACAGATGCTTCTGAAGACCAAGGAATTCGTGGTATGTAAGTGAAAATCTGTGTCCAGGAAAGCTGTTTCACCACAAATAGTAAAAGGTAATACATCTTGTACATGAACATCATTGGAAAATATGATAAAATTCAATTGAAGGATTGCACGTCATCCACATCCAGTTCTATCAAACCTATTATAGACTTTATGTGATTTAAATTTAAGATGAATAAGTGAAATTACAGTATCAAGATCATGACAAGAACAAATGAAGATGATAAAGAGAAAAAGATGCCTAATCAGATAGTAGATTAGTTTCTAAATTTATTTCATTGGTATTCAATCACAGTTTACCATATGTTCCGCAAATAGTATTGTTTTATTGTCAAATTAATTAATTTATAAAGAAGAATGAAGAGTCCAAGATAATTGTAAAATTTGATGTTGTGGGTTCGAAAAGATTATCTCACCCACAAGAGGGGGAAATGTAAAATAATATGTGATATAATAATATTAATTGGTATTTAAAATAAAGTATGTATTACACTACACAGTGACACCATTTATAGTAATACACTTGGCAATGGGAGGTCTGTATGGGAACATCAAGAACTATATTTGAAGTCTACCATATATGACAATGTATAAGCCCATACATTAGTAAAGACACGCTTGTATCTATGGTATAAATGACTGACAGGGACAGAGAAGGGGTGGTCTTCTTACACTCACTCTCAAGTCTATTGGGGGTTGTTGGTTGCTGGAGAATATGAAGGGAAAACACATGGAGCTTGAGAGGAGGATTCCTGACTTTCAACAATGATACTTCAAGGACTACCAACATTCACTCATGGACAATAGATTAAGACTTTTCTTAAACTATTTCTGTAAGTAATCAACTCTTATGAAGACTGAAAATAAATTGCATTATTCATTTTTTATATAACTCTTTCTGAATCCTGGTGATGAGTCCTCCAGGTGTTCTTTACTCCAAATAAGCATACACTAGTTTTGGAGAGGATTACCAAATCAGGTTGATACATTTTTCAGACATAAATATTTTACATAAAGAGACATATTACAGGTTCTCCCATTGACTTCCATTGTGCTCGGGTGCTCTGTAGATTATCCCGAGGTGTTCTACTCGAGCACCCGAGCACTTTGGTGCTCGACCAACACTAGCAATTACAATGATTTTCCCATAACTATCTTTCATCACCTATTTATAGGATAGGACATTGTAACGGACCGTTTCAGCAGACAAGGGGTTAAAATCCGTTTAGGCGATAAGCCTCTTTCTGAGAGACAGGCACAGCTACTGCAGAACACCAACTCCCGAACTGGATACAAAGTAGCACTCCAAACTGGAACCTCACGAATAGCTGCTAGCAGACGAACAGGAAAAGCATACAATCCTGGCAATCGGTCTTCTAACAGCATACAGTGAATCCCCCCAATAATGAGACAAGGCTCCGTTTTGAGGGTCAAGCAGTGGTCTGACTGTACTTGAAGTACAGCCTCTTTTATTCACAAAAAACAAACATAGTACTGCCCACAGGGGTTTGAAATACAACCAATCAGTATATTACAAGACATACAATGTAACTACAGCAACCAATCGTTCACTCCCCCAGAGGACCAGAATGAAGACTGTAACATAGGACAACATATCCCCACAATGCATCATGGTTTCCTCCTCTCTGTCCAGACAACCTGAAGAGCAATCCAATTATCTCTGAGGACAAAAGGAGATCGCCAATACACATGTGAGGACAACAGAACAGACATCACCATTTTAAACACACAATGGGACAATAGAAACACACCCAGCATATTCCCTCCCCTTATCCTGAGAGGAGACTCAATTATACATACAGTTAAACATACTTTCTACCCAACTTTCATAACTCTAAAACCATACATCACATTCACATAAAAATTACATATTCGCAATCAATCCATTCAGGGGAACAACATATTAAAAAATGGCATGAATCAGACCAGGGGTTCAAAAGTTAGTATATGGCCCATAATCCAGGGGCAAGAGGCCAGCAGCCAGTCCTCTCCAAAGCCCAGTGGCGAGGTTGGTTTCGCCACAGACATAAATGTATGTTCCTTGGGGTTTTGAACATTCAGAACGTCAGCATCACGACAATGGGAGTCCCTGAGTAAATAGAGCGGTAGCGCACATGTGTAACCATGGGACAGTCAAGCACTGTGACAAATAAGTGAATGGAGGCGTATTTTTTGTAGACCTCTCCCATGGGTAGATGAACACTGATGTTGATCAGAGAAAAGCTCATTAAAATATGTCATAAAATGGTATACAGTATATTGTTACAGCTATTGGCGCCAACTTGCCTAAGGGTAGACACACATGGTAAAGTTTTTTGCAGAAATTTCTTTAACTGTTCAACGTGATCATTTTATTGTAAGGGTCGTTATGGACATGGCAATATCAATTATGTATAGTTTATTTATTATTTATTTAGCATATATAAAGGTGTTCTTTTTACTTAATATCCTTTTAAATTTCTTAACATACTTTTTCACTTTTTTTTATTTATTTATAATCAAAATTGTGTGGTACTGCATTAGCCAGAAAAATCAATGTGATGTTAAATATTACAGAATACAAACGTATTCTAATACTTTTATTGGCTAACTCAAAACATTTTTAAAAGATATGACTGCTATAACATATTTGTATTTTTTAACATCAAAGTACTGAACTTTTTTTTTTTTTAACTAAAGTCCTTCTAGGGTACTTGAACATGTAGACTGATCTCTCCAATAATGCACCTCAATATTTCTGTACAGTATTGTATTAAATCATTTAATATAACAACAAACATAGGGCCTAGTAGGGACTGACAAATTGAAGGCCATTGTTAGGTCCATGCCTATCATAACAACCACTCTCACATTTGGCGGGGGGCGATGGGGTGACAGAGGCCACCACCTCCCTCTCTATATCCATTTATCTGCCACAAGGGGTTAACCTGCTGAGTTAACTCCTATTTATTGAGAGCAAGGTGCTGGCTGTATATACAAGTGATGGAGCAGGTACAGCTCCTGAGCATGTTCCATCGTAGTTCAGAATTGTTACAGCACTGAGTATTGACATGCTACTTGCAGCGAATTAGTTGTATTGCATTGACTGGAAAGGAATTAATAAGCATGTTGCAGTAATTTTTTTTGGTGCTCTTTGAATCTTTCAGCCATGTACTTTTTTTCATCAGAGCTCAGCTCAGAACCCCAGTCATACCCCCAATGTTAATCAGACCTCAGCTCGGAGCCTCAATCAGACCCCCAATGTTAGTCAGACTTCAGAATAGACCCCCAATGTTAATAAGACCCTAAATGGGACCTAAGATTAGATTCCCAATGTCAATAAGGCTCCTATTCAGAGATCCATGTTGAAGACCCCCATATTAATCAGACCTCCATGATAATGACCTCCATATTAATCAGGCCTCACATAAGAGGGAAAACTTACCTCTCCTGCTCCGGATGCCGCCGCCACTCCTGTTATCCAGCTCTCTTCTTGTTCTTCCTGTCGCATGCTGTCCTGTGACCTGATGCCGCACAGTGCGAGGTCACAGAGCACCAATGTCCTCATGCTGTGCGCAGTCACAGCATAGCGAGGACTTGAGAAAGACCAGGTAGTGGTGAGTACAGAGCTCAGGAGATGGCTGCAATTTACATCCTCCTGCCCCATAAGATGCACTGATATTGTGCAAAGTGTGAGTGTGAGTGTGAGAGTGTGTGTGTGGGGGGGGGGGAAGGGGGGTGGGGTCTTATAGGGTGAAAAATATGGTACATGGTTTGCACCAAATTATACATGTGTTAGAAAGATTTGAGTATCGGCAACACATTTTTAAGAATGTTTTGGCTCAAAGTAAGGCAACCAATTGATGAAGTGAAATTAAACAAAAAAAGTTTATCCAATCTAGCAATAGCTGTAATAAATGTGGATATCTTTAAACGGCATGGTCTAAATTTACACTTTCTAACTATTAAACAGGATTTGTGAATCTGCCCCATTGTGTTGTAAGCTAAAGTTGAAATAAAATACCTAGAGGAAGTGGCAAGTTTTTTTTATTTATTTTTTATTCCTGTTTAATAAAGGCAGTTTTTCTGTGGATCTTGAAAGGCATTTCTTACTGGGTAATGAAGTTTTAATTTCTACAATGGATAGAAGAAATCATAAATCATTACAGAATACAACCACAATGGTTTCACACATCTATTGTATGTCTAGACAGTTGCACATTTAATTTTCCCCTTGGAAGAAAAACACAAAAGCATATTGTTTAATCAAAGTTTACGTGTGAAAACTCGACTTTAACCTCAAGAAGCTAGGCAAATTTTAGTAGTTTCTAATTAAAAATAAATCAGATTTACCGTCTCAATTATACATGCGCAATTTTAGTTTGGCCATAAATGAGAAAAGTTTACTGAATTTAATAAAAGTCAATGAGGGACATTTATCAAGACTGGCGTTCCCATATGCCAGCCTTGATCCTTGTATGCCGGAGAGGGACACGCCTAAATTATTTAGAGGCATCTTAATAAATTAGTCGCATGTTTGGCAGTCTGTGCTCCAGAAACTTAAGTGTATGCCAAATTCTGGCATAAGCTATAGTAAATCTGGCAGGCTGTGAGAAACCATGACACCACTAAGTCCCACTCCCTTTAATGCCACTTTAAAAAAATGTTGAGAAGCTCAAAAATTTGCAAATTATGGTGCAAATGTATATTTATATGGCATAAGTGGCTTCATAAATGTCCCCCAATGTTTCCAACATGTGCTTCACATGCCCTGAGGAAGACATAAACATATATATAATTTGTTTTTGTTTCTTCAACATACTGTGCATTGCAATGCAGTAAATCACATAGCTCATTAATGAGCATAATGGACATCCAGTAGACCATGGAGTAAATTGTGAGGCCTGGCAGCCCCCAATAATGTCATCATGTAAATTCATGTGTTGGAAGTATGTTTGTATTTATCTGCATATTAACAATAATTATGGAATTGAACAAGTGGTAGAAAGAAAAAAAGTTATGGAAATAGAGGTCAACTATAATGTAGAAGGATGCATTTCAGTATAAAGGACGATATAAAGGTGTATACATACTATGGGTAAAACACTGATGCACTAAGAATATGCAAACTTTAGTTTAAAGGGGTTCTGCAGTTCTTTTATACTGATGATCTATCCAGAGAAACATCTGATCGGCGGTGGTCCGACACCCGGGATCCCCGCCGAGCAACTGATTGAAATGGCAGCAGCGTTCCAGGCGCGCCACGGCCTTCTCTCGGTTTCCCTCAAGCCCAGTGACATCTCGACTAATTTCACTGGCCTGGACGGGGCTAAGGTCTGTTCACTGTTGAATGGAGCTTAGACCCACCCAGGCCAGTGTTACTAGTCGTTATGTCACTGGGCCTGCGGTAAACAGTGAGAAGGCTGTGGCACTACTGCCAGCGCCGCTACTTTCTCAAACAGCTGATCGGCAGGGGTTAGACCCCCGCCAATCAGATGCAGGTGATCTATCCAGAGGATAGATCATCAGTTTAAAAAAACTGCAGAACCCCACTAATGTGTTTAAAGCTAAAACAAAAAGTGTAGAAATGGAGCTTAGAATACTGAACATGCAAATAAAAATTTATAAACTTAACCCCTTCCCGACACATGACGTAATAGTATGTCACGGCGGCCAGTGACTACTCGCATTTGGATGTACTATTATGCTATGGTGATCGGGCAGGCACTTGAGCGATGCGCGCGATCACTGCAGAGGCCCGCAGACCGCAGCATAGAAGGGGTTTGGGGCGGGCAAAGGGAGCCTATCGGGTCCCCACGCTGCTATGGCAGGGACACGATAGGTGACAAGTTAGCATGATGCCATGCAGAGGTTGCCCAGTGCCTTGCACAGCATGGGTACCTGCCCTCTACGGAGTCTGAGGATATCAAGCCCCAGGTTGGGTGTCCTAGGCAACCTTTTAGTGTATTACTCAGTGTAATACACTAACAGGCAATGCATTACAATGCAGATGTATTGAAATGCTTTGCAGAGGGGATAAGACCCATAAAAGATGAACTCCCAGAGTGGGACAGAAATAAAGTTTAAAAAAAAAAGGGAAAAAAAAGTGTTTTTAATAAGAAAAAATTAAGTTTCAGGGGAAAAAAGAAAAAACACCCTTTCCCCAGATTTTATAATAAAAAATAGAAAATAAAAAATAAAAAACACACATATTAGGTATAGCTGCATCCGTAACGAATGGCTGTATAAATACATCACATGATGCACCCCGTCCGATAAACACCGTAAAATAAATATATATATATATATATATATATATATATATATAAAAACTGTTACAAAAAAGCTATTTTTGTCACCTTACATCACAAAAAGTGCAACACCAAGTGATCAAAAAAGGCTTATGCCTCCCAAAATGGGACCACTAAAACGGTCACCTCATCCCGCCAAAAATGAGCCCCTACATAAGACAATCGGTCAAAAAATAAAAAAACTATAGCTCTCAGACTATGGTGACACTAAAACATGCTATTATTGTTTTAAAGTGAAATAGATTTTAAAAAAGTTGACATATTAGGTATTGTCGCGTCTGTAACAACCTTCTCTATAAAAATATCACATGACCTAACCCCTCAGATGAACACCGTAAAAAAAAAAAAAAACATAAAGTGCAACATCAAGTGATCAAAAAGGTGTATGCCCCCCAAAATAGTACCAATCAAACGTCACCTCATCCCGCAAAGAATGAGATCCTACCTAAGACAATTGGTCAAAAAATAAAAAAGCAATGGCTCTTAGATTACGGAGACACTAAAACCTAATTTTTCTGGCTTCAAAAATGATATTATTGTGTATGTGTGGGATGAGAATCCATGTTGTATGAGTATTTCTTCCATCTTGTGCATATGTGGAAAATAAATTAGCCAGATGGCTGTGTATATAGATCAAATGTTCCTAGCTTCAAGGTCAAGGTAGCCGCTCCCTCGCTACCTTATCAGAGTTTGGCATACAAGAGAGAGTTATGTTCCTTCTGAGTTTAGGGATGTGCTGTTGGAGAATGCAGTTGGAGATAGCATTGTGTTAGTGTAGTGCGGAAGTATTGCCTTATATGAAAATAATCAATCAAATCACTAGTTTTGATTTCCACACCCTTGGCGGTGTGCCAGATTTATCTATGATTATCTGTAGTGTTATAAAGATGTATACTTGTGTGGAATAAAGGAGAGAGAATCTGATTCAGCAGTGTGTCTGTGTCGGCTCTCTGAGCGCTCATAAGAGCACTTCAATTGGGATCCCGACAATTATAGAAGGGGGTTTTGCCCCAACAAAACTTGGTGCCCAACGTGGGGCTCGACTAAACAACACTTCATTGATCTCCCGGCAATTTGAATAATTCGGACTGGGACGAACAGCTATAAAACACAGTGCTGCAAGGTAAGATACTTTATCTTACATTATATCTGTGCCTCTCTGACCGGTTGTCTGGTTTGAGGTATTGTTGAAGGAATGTACGTATAAAGTCCTTTTACAGTTGAGTCAATATTGATAAAGAACCTTGAAAAATGAAAATACCTATGCTAGTTGCGTTTAGTTTCTGATCATGAGTAACTTTGATTAATGATGTTTTTAGCCTGGCTGTAGGAGTCACGGTATATGTCTAGTATGATCTTTACTGTGTTTGGAATATTGCAGAACATTATAGAAAGGGAAATCTCAGAAAAATAGTACACTAGGTGAATAGTGAGGAAACTCTGAGGAAGCTGAGGATAATAAATCTCAGAAACAGAGTACACTAGGTGAATATTGAGGAAACTGAGGAGAAACAGACTTCTGAATTTTGTTACTTTCTATAGTTGTTCTGGTACAGTTGAAGAGCAATGGGGAATAATTTCAGTATACCCAAAGGTTATAAGACAGCCAAAACATTGGTGAAAGAAAGGGGAGATAAAGAGGGTCTGAAGAATATGGATAGAGTGTTGGAGAAGGCAGGGATGAAGTATGGGAATCTTAACCCTAGATGTACTAATACGGTGGCACCCTGATTTAGGGTGGAAGCTCAGAGGAACGAGGCTGGGAAAGATTCAGAACACATTGTGGTTGGATAAAGGATCATGGATATGAATCAGTGATTGATACATGGATAAAAGTAGCTCGTGATGTTGAAACTGTGGGATGGAGAGGGGAAGTTGTACGAGTTAGATTGTTGTATACTGAGAAACAGAAAGGCAGTACCATTCCTGGTTGACACAGGGGCAGCCAAAACAGTAGTAGACCAGAGTTTCTTGCGGCCACATCAGTTAACCCTTTGTTATGTACCTGCTTTGGGATTTACAAGGGAAACAGTTTTGTCCGTGAATCTCAGCCAGTTAACCTAAAGATAAAAGACAGTACTGTTGTACCCAATTGTTAGTTAAAGAAAACCTGCCAGAACCTCGTTTAGGGACTGATGTTTTTGCAAGCACTGGGAGCCCACATGCACTTTCATCCCGATGGCACTGCACATAAGAAGTATTATGTCCCTTAATAGCGACACTGGTCCTGCCTGAGACTGAACTGTCAGAATTATTTCTTGTAGACCAGGTTGTTCTTGAGGTGGTACCAAAGGATTTGTGGGCAACATCTAAAGCAGACATAGGAAAACTCCCTGTGTCTACGATCACAGTGCATCTTAAGCCAGGATGTCACCCTCTCAAGTAAAGCAGTACCCCCTTAGTCATGCCCAGGAGATAGCAGTGGCCAGTCAAATTGATGATTTCCTCCAAACCAGGGCATTGGTAAAAACAGTATCTCCCGCTAATACCCAGCTGTTCCCAATAAAGAAGAAACCAGTTAAGGGACAGCATGTCAGTTATAGTATTTGTTCATGATTAGGGTTGAGCGAACCCGAACTGTAAAGTTCGGGTTCGTACCAAACTTTTGGATTTTTGGACCCTGGACCAGAACCCAAACATTTCAGTAAAAGTTCGGGTTCGGTGTTTGGCGCTTTTTGAAAGGCTTCAGAGCAGCCAATCAACAAGCGGTTAACTGTCTGACCTTAGAAGCCATCACAACCATGCCTACTAATGGCATGGCTGTGATTGGCCAGAGCAGCATGTGACCCAGGCTCTGTATAAGCTTGAGTCACATAGCGCTGCACGTCACTTTGCTGTTACAAGTGTAGGGAGAGGATGCTGCTGGACTTGTGATTTCAGGGTGAGAATAAGAGAGAATCTAACTCAGTGATCTACATAGAAATAGTTGTGTGGGTGCAGGGCACAATCGTTTTACCCTGCCGCCATTTTATACAAGCTTAGTGCACCAGCACTGCATCTGAGCTTTTGGGACATTGCAAATCACCATTTTTTTGGGCAATCTACAACATCTGGATTAGTCAGTGTGCAATTTAAGGTAGAAATGCACCCATCATTTTCTGGGGTTTAAAAAACACAAATTTTTTTGCCAAAAAAACAGTATTTTCCTGATCTGCAAGTGTTAAATTCAAGTTTAATATATACAGCTTTCATATTCTTACACAACAGGGTCTATAATTAGACGAATCTAACGTGACCGGAATACTCAACAATTCAATTCAACAACAACACGAAAAGAGTATATGTAATTCCTTGAATAAAAAATATATTTAATGAAATTAGTTTAAAAAGTGTACTTGACACAAATACAAACAGCATATATGGTGAGAATATCCAAAATTGACCACATCTATAACACCCAATAGCTGTAAAATGGAAACGATGACAATCATGTGTTGATATCAAAAAGACATACTATGTGCCTGACTATGTGGAACAATGGGATATAAGAATCCCAACTATGTGACTCCTCCTGAGGAAGTCAAAGACGACGAAACGCGCGTCGAGGAGCTGCACCCCCATCCATAACGCCCACCTATACAGGTAATGAGGAACTTCAGATGAGGTTCATCTACATGCATCAGCCACTTTATTTCAATCAGATTCATTCATTGACATCAGTGCGGTTGAACAAAGTTGGGATTCTTATATCCCACTGTTCCACATTGTCAGGCACATAGTATGTCTTTTTGATATAAACACATGATTGTCATAATTTCCATTTTACAGCTATTGGGTGTTATAGATGTGGTCAATTTTGGATATTCTCACCATATATGCTGTTTGTATTTGTGTCAAGTACACTTTTTAAACGAATTTCAATAAATATATTTTTTATACACCCATCATTTTCTGGTGTTTTAAAAACACACTTTTTTGACAAAAACCATTATTTTCAGGCCTTGCAGCATCAGCACGTGTGAAATTACAGGCTTATATACTGCTGTCAAATTCAGTTGTTAAACAAACACTCGTTTGGGCAAAAAAAAAATAGTTAATCTGCGTTTGATGCAGATGTCATTGTGAGATACACCCTTAATACATTTGGGTTAAATTCTGAGATTTGAAATACCGCCATTTGGTGCACCAATATTGAATTCAGGCCTACACTGGTTCAGACCGTGTGAGATACACCATCAACATACAGGGGTTTGATTCAGGCATTTGAAATACAGCCATTTTGGGCAAAGAAATATTTAATTCAGGCCTATACTGGTTCAGGCCCTGTTAGATACACCCTCTACATATAGGGGTTTGATTCAAGCATTTGAAATACAGCCATTTTGGGCAAAGAAATCTTTAATTGAGGCCTAGTCTGGTTCAGGCCGTGTGAGATAAACCCTTTACATACTGTCGTTCTATTCTACTATTAATTAAACACTCATTTAGGGCAAGATCCTAAATTCAAAAAAATATGAAGAGACCGTCAAATAAGGGACGTGGCCCAGGTCGTGGTGCTGCTGGTGGAGCTCCTGTTGCAGGGAGAGGACGCGGTCGATCTGTGCCAGCTACACGCACAAGTGAAACCCCTTCCTCAGGTGCGAGTAGGCAACAAAACCTGCAACAAGACCCACTTGGTCAGGCCTAATGCGGCTCTACGAATGGTGAAGCCTGAACAAGTACAGGCGATAGTAGATTGGGTTGCTGACAGTGGATCCAGTTCCTTCACATTGTCTCCCACCCTGTCTCCTGCTGAAAGACCACAGTTGGCACCTGCAGCCAATGTCCATCAGTCTTTCACCTCACCCCCTTGCAAATCAGCCAAGCAGTATGAGCCCCAAGTCATGCAGCAGTCTCTTCTGCTTTTTGATGACTCTGTTAGCAGGGTTTCCCAGGGCCATCTATCTAGCGCTGCCCCAGAAGTGGAAGAGATTGAGTGCACCGATGCCTAACCACTTATCTTTCAAGATGAGTACATGGGAGTACCATCGCAGCACGTCTCGGATGATGACAAAACACAGGTGCCAACTGCTGGGGCTTTCAAAAGTGTGCAGACCGACAAGGAAGGCAGGGGTGAAAACTGGATGGAAGATGATGTGGAGGACGATGAGGTCCTTGACCCCACATGGAATCAAGGTCATGCGATTGACCGATGTAGTTCGGAGGAAGAGGCGGTGGTTGCACAGAGCCACCAGCACAGCAGAAGAGGGAGCAGGGTTCAAAAGCAGAGCGTCCATCCTCTAGACAGTACGCCTGCTACTGCCCACTGCAGCAAGGGACCGAGCACACCAAAGCCAGCTCCAAGGAGTTCCCTGGTGTGGCAGTTCTTCAGACGATGTGCTGACGACAAGACACGAGGGGTTTGCACGATGTGCAATCGGAGCCTGAAGCGAGACACAAACGTTCTAAACCTGAGCACAACCCGCATGATCAGGCATTTAAGTGCAAAGCACGAGCTGCAGTGGAGTAGACACCTCAAAAACCAAGAAAGGTCTCTGTCTCCTCCTGCTTCCTCCTCTGCTGCAGTCTCGGCCTCTTCGTCAACCTCTAGAGTGACAGAGCCACGTGCCACCCCGCAAACAGAGGATCTGCCAGCAACACCAACACCTGGGTCACCAAGCATCTCCACAATGTCCCAAATAAGCGTTCAGCTCTCCATCTCCCAAATGCTGGAGAGGAAGAGGAAGTACCCCCCTACCCACCCGCAATCTCTAGCCCTGAATGCCAGCATTTCTAAATTACTGACCTTTGAAATGCTGGCATTCGGTCTGGTGGAGACGGATAATTTTAAAGGCCTTATGGCGGTGGCTGTCCCACAGTACGTCGTGCCCAGCCGCCACTACTTTTCAAGGCGAGCCATCCCTTCCCTTCACAACCAAGTAGGGGACAAAATCAAGTGTGCACTGCGCAACGTTATCTGTGGCAAGGTGCACTTAACTACGGCTACGTGGACCAGTAAGCACGGTCAGGGCCGTTATATCTCCATAACAGCACACTGGGTAAATGCAGTGGCGGCTGGGTCTGAGGCGGATAGCAGTTTGGAGCATGTCCTTATACCACTGAGGATTGCAGGGCGCTTCAGTTTGCCTACTGTTGCTTCCTCCTCCTACTCTGCTTCCTCATCCTCTACCAGCTCCTCATCCGGTCAGCGTAACACCTACACCACCAACTTCAGCACAGCCAGGGGTAAATGACAGCAGGCAGTTTTAAAACTTATCTGTTTGGGGGACAAACCCCACACCGCGCAGGAGCTGTGGACGGGCCTTGAACAACAGACCGATGAGTGGTTTGTGCCAGTCAGTCTCATGCCGGGCCTTGTGGTGTGTGATAATGGGCGAAATCTCGTAGAAGCTCTGGGACAAGCCGGTTTGACGCACATCCCTTGCCTGCCGCATGTGCTGAATTTGGTGGTGCAGAGATTCCTTAAAACTTACCCTGATATGTCAGAGCTGCTGCATAAAGTGCGGGCCATCTGTGCGCGCTTTTGGCGTTCTCACTCTGCTGCTGCTCGCCTGTCAGCGCAGCAGTGTAACTTTGGCCTTCCCGCTCACAACCTCATATGCGACATGCCTACTAGGTGGAACTCCACCTTGCACTTGCTGGCCAGACTTTGCGAGCAGCAGCAGGTGATAGTGGAGTTTCAGCTGCAGGACGCACAGGACTTCACCACCAATGACTGGGCCTCCATGTGAGACCTGGGTTCCTTGTTGCGCTGTTTCGAGTACTCCCCCAACATGGTCAGTGCCGATAAGACCATTCTCAGCGTTACTATCCCACTTCTATGCCTCCTTGAAAAAACGCTCCTGGCGATGATGGAAGAGCATGTGGCACAGGAGGAGGAGGAAGAGGTAACATTTCGTAGGGTTTCCGGCCAGTCATTCCCAAGTGGCTCCGCGGGTGGATTCCTGCACCCACAAACCCAAGGTACACAATTGTCCAGCCAAGGCGCAGTTCTGGAGGATGAGAAGGTGGAGGATGAGGAGATGGAGGAGGAGGAACCATGTTCACAGCAGGTTTTACATGCTGCAGCGATTACATGCTGCAGTGTCTCCGCAACGACCGGCGAGTTGCCCACATTCTAACTTGTGCTGATTACTGGGTGGCCACGCTGCTGGATCCCAGTTACAAGGACAACGTACCGTCCTTAATTCCCTTACTGGAGCGTAATCGTAAGATGCGCGTGTACAAGCGCACGCTGGTAGACGCGCTGCTGGTGGCATTCCCACCTGACAGCGAGGGCTCAGTGGAAGCACAAGGCGAAGGCAGAGGACGAGGAAGAGGTCACCAACGCAGCTGGGGCACCGCCAGCACCTCAGCAATGCGCCGCACAGACCTTTCACTTACCAGTAGGAGGAGCGCCGGACGGCCACAGACAGCACATGTAAGTATAATGCTGCTAAAAGTGGTAAGTAACCATGGCAGCCAGGACTTCAGTAGAGTCCTGGCTGCCATGGTAACCGATCTGAGCCCCAGCAGAACTGACGCTCCGCTGCCACCAATGATTTTAATTAGGGGGGGGAGGCCGCACTGGACACCAATGATTTTAATACTGAGGAGGGAGGGGGGTCTGGCCCCCTGCTGCCTGGCAGCACCTGATCTCTTACAGGGGGCTGTGATCCGCACAATTAACCCCTCAGGTGCCGCACCTGAGGGGTTAATTGTGTGGATCACAGCCCCCTGTAAGAGATCAGGTGCTGCCAGGCAGAAGGGGGACGTTATGTCCACAGTTCTCAGTATATTCTAACTTGAAGTGTCCCCATCACTATGGGATCGCCTCTGTGTTAGAATGCTATTTCCACTCCCACAGGGCATTTAAGCCAAATCTCCTTTTGCTGGATTCCCAGTATGCCTCCTAAAGGGCTATACACACAGCTGAGCTACCTGTGTTTGGCCAGCAACGGCTAGCCAATAAATGAGACCCGCTTTTCTCCAGCTCAATGTGGCTCCTCTAGTCAATCTCCTGCTGGTAAAGTAAAAAGAAATACGGGGTTAACCTCTGGTTGTTAAAGAGAGAAGAGTCCTGGTGTGTAGAACCGTCATGGAAAAGAGAAATAGAAGGAAAAAAAGTATGCTAAGATTGAATATAGAACTGCAAAAAAATGTTAATATAAATTAATCAAAGAAATACCCAAACAAAAATAGACAAAAATAACTGAAAATAAAACCAAAAAAGATGCCAAAATATGAAAAAGGAAAAACTTGCATTACAACAATAAAACCTAAAAATAAAAATGGATTAGTAAAGAAGACCTGTAAAAAGGAGAGAAAAACAACATAGAAAACTTCAGTTACAGAAAGTCCTGCTATATACAGTACATTGAGATTCAGTAAAAAGAAAATTTTAACTTAAAAACCGAAACTCAAATACAAAAACAAAATACCTTAGGAACACATACAACTGTATAGGACTGAATTAACACATCAATGTCTTGGAGGGTTCACCTCAAACCGTGAAAAATAGCAGGAGAATTTCTACCCACCCAGTCATTGTAATGTTAAGTTGCCCAGCCCCAAACCAGCTTTAGATTTATTTTCCCAAAGAAGCAGGATTTAACATTACAAGGTCCCAAAACAGTTATTTTTTTCTAGGGGAAGGAAAAAAATCTATTTAAATTAGGTCTCAGAGTTCCTCCATTTTCTTTAAATACAAACAGTAAAATGGTTTACAAAGACCTTAATTTACCCTTCTCTGGCACACAAAAATTAGAAACTCTACTGAAATCCAGGAACCGATCTCTTTCCTCTCTGAGATTCACATTTTCACATTTTAACTGTTCATATTGTGATTTAAAATCTGCTTCATTTATCAAAGACCTTGGCTGTCCCTGGGTTCTCTGCCTTTGCAAAGAACCATGTCTAGGACCATTACCCCACCTTGCTGAATAAACCACTTTACTTCTAGGAGAGGTTCTGGGGTACTTAACATATCTGTGTCGCCATTAGCAACGTTACAATATCGTGCAATGTGCCCATATTCCCTGCATGCAAAACAACAAATAGCTTGTCTCCCTGCACAATACCTTGACTGGGCACATGGTGATTTAGCAGAAATTGATCAGAGCTCTGAATCTATTCAGGCTATGTGAACACTCCAAAGTAACAAGCAAACAATGGGCCCCTGCGAAAGGGGAGGGGGGAGTATAATTATTTAAAATGTAACTTTTAATGAGGTCTTGAATATGCAGAATAGTAAGACTCACTACACAATATAGACATACATACAAAAAAGAGGCCAAATTAATGGTACCTTGTGGCTGGTAGAGACAAAAAATCTGCTCCGTCTGTGAAAGACGTGAACAGTCTTACCAGACCCCTTGTAGATGATGGGACAGGTCCGTGATGACAGGAGCCAGGAGACACTGGATGTATGCCGTGCGGGAGCTTGTACATCTGCCGTGTAGCCGTGTAGATGGAGCAATAGGACTGGTCCTATGTGACCCTACCAAGGTGGAGGGGGCTATTATACTTCTACCTATCTACACGGAGCATTCGCCCTGGAAAGGGCGACCCCGTCTTGGACCTGAACCCTAAAACTACAAACAATTTGCCAGTGCAAAAAATTTAATTGCTTCCAATGGTCTCCCGACCTGGCACGTTTCTGTCCGTTACTCTTCAGGGGAGCGGATGCAGGAAGATGACGGATAGATAGCCACAGGTATCTGACCTGAGGCTAAGTAAACATTGGGAAAGGAACAAGCAGTGAAGGCTTGTAATCTCGCTTTCCTTCCACTCCAGATGAAAGATCTGAACTTTTGCATGATTGTGACATAATAGTGTTTGGGGACAGGAATGGGGAGGACTTGCTGCATATAGGTAAGTCGGGGGAGTATTAAGGAGGAGAGAAGGTTTTTGTGACCAAACCAGGACAATGTCGGGTTGGATCGGGCCAGATTATCAATTGCTTCGAAAAGTGATTGTTTTAAAGGAGTGTAATTGAGAGAAAAAAGTTTGGCTTATTCAGGACTGATCTTGACCCCTAAATATATGATATTAGGAGAGGACCATATGAATGGGGAGTCCATCATCAGTTGATGTTTGGTTGCCCGGGGGATGCCTAAGCAGAGGACTAACAATTTACTGGCATTAATTTTGAAGTCTGACAAAATGCTATATGCGTTTAGATGGGTCTGGATTCGAGGTAAGGAAACCTTCGGATTGACCGTCATCATCAGAACGTCGTCTGCGAAGGTAGCTAATTTATGTTCCCTGCCTCCCAAACATAGACCCACTACCTCCTGGTCCAATCTTATGGTTGCAAGTAGTGGCTCAAGAGCCAAAATAAATAGGAGGGGTGATAAGGGACAACCCTGACGTGTCCCATTTCTGATAGAAAATGGAGAGGATAAGGTACCATTGACTAGGACTGAGGCAGTTGCGTGTTCATACAGGTAGGCCAAAATTCGACAGGACGTGTTTTAAATATGACCAGTTAACCCTGTCGAATGCTTTTTCCGCATCCGTGCTGAGTAAAAGCAAGGGGGAGGAAATCCGTTTGGCGTGGCAGAGGGTATTATTCACCCTAGTGGTGTTGTTTTTGCCTTCTCTGTTGTGGACAAAGCCGACCTGATCTCCATGGATTAGTTGAGGGAGGAGGATAGCTAATCTGTTGGCTAGCATCTTGGCCAGGAGTTTGAGGTCTATGTTTAGGAGGGAGATGGGTCTATAATTGGAACACAATTTAGCATCTTTCCCTTCTTTAGGGATGAGAGTGATGTTGGCCGCAGTCATATCTCTTGAGAGAGAAATTCCCTGGAAAGTCTGATTACAGACTTCTAAGAGATGAGGTAATATGAGTTCATGGAATGTTTTATAATAGGCTAGCGGAAGACCGTCAGGACCTAGACTCTTTCCTGACGGCATTTGATTCATTGCTTTTTTGAGCTCGTTTAGGGAAAAAGGGGCTTCCAGGATTAACTTCTGTTTTGGGGAGATGTTAGGGAGTTTAGCGGCTTCTAGAAAGGAAGATATAGCAGAAGCACGAGTTTCCAAATCTATGGTAGAGGGAAGATTATAGAGATCATTGTAGTAGGAGCGAAATTGGGCAGCAATCTGGGTGATGGAGAAGATAGGAGTCCCATCCTGTGAGGATAGCTGATGGACGTAATTTGCGGATCTCCTCCCTTTGATCCTATTCATGACAAATTTGGTGGCCTTATCACCATGGGTGAAAAATTTATGTTGGGAGCTCATATAATATTTGGCTGCCCTAGAAGTTAGAAGGGATCTGAGTTTGGCTCTATATCCCGACAGCTCTTGGAATTGAGGGTCAGAGGACTTAATTTTGTGCTGAGACTCGAGCCTCTGGATATTTTTTAGAATTTCATCAATTTCTCTTTCCCTAACTTTCTTTTGATGCGTGCCTATGCTAATGAAATGTCTCCTGATTACTGTCTTGTGAGCGTCCCAGAGAGTATTTATCGGGAGTTTCGGGCTTTTATTTAGGGAAAAGTACTCTGTGATGTGCTTGGAAATCGTCTCAACTGAATCCTGGTATCCCAAGAGGGATTCATTCAGGCGCCAGTTGAAGCACGAGGGAGTTTCATGGGGGGCCAGAACTGTTATAAAAATGGGGGAATGGTCTGATAAGTGTATAGAACCTATAGATGACTCTCGACATAGATGTATGTGTTCTTTAGAGATGAACAGGTAGTCTATTCTGTGGTAAGTGCTATGCATAGAGGAATAAAACGTGAAATATTAGGGTGGTGAGATCGCCATACATCTATCAAGTGTAGTTCCCATAGGGAATTCCTAATTGCTTTTAAGGACTTGCTAGAGTGGGATGATTTGTGGGAGGAGACATCTAGCTGTGGCAGAAGAGCCACATTTAAGTCGCCCCCTGCGACTACTATACCCTCCTTGAAGGATTCTATGAACGGGAAAATATCAGAGAACCAACGGGATTGACTAGAGTTAGGGGCATATAGATTGATAAAGGTGTAGGTCTGCGGCCCAATAGTACCTTTAAGTAAGATAAACCTTCCATCTGGGTCCAATATTTGACTGACTAATTTAAAGGGAATTTTTCTTTGTAGCCCTATGCTGACCCCACTTGAAGCTAAAGAGCTACCTCCACAGTGATACCAGTTGGAATAATGGGAGAAGCGCATGTCAGGGTAGTGGTTAAAGCGGTAATGTGTCTCTTGTAGGAATATCACCCCAGCCCCGACTTTTCTTAAAATGGCAAAGATTTGGCTCCATTTTGATGGGGAGTGAAAACCCTTGACATTGTAAGAAGCTACCAATAGGTCAGCCATTGAGTATGGTGTGTGTGGAATTACCTTGTAGCTGGTGTGACCTTCCCCAAGAGAGCGTAGCAGGTTTGTGAGGGTCCGCTGTTCCGTGTATCATAGAAGTTGTGGAAGAGAGGAGTTTACTCCATATCGATGGTAGAGACAAATACCTTGGTTTAGGAATAGGAAAGGGGAACAAAACACAATGAGTTAAACAAACAATACATGAAAAAACTGACATATTGAGATATGTCATACTAAGGAAGGGGTTAAGTGGTCTGTAGACCGGTTGGGAGACCGTATAACGCCCAGGCAAGGGCAGTATTTTAGGCAAGAAAGGGGAGAAAACCTTTTGGGGAATAGGCCACATAAAATCGTTGTAATGATGAAACCATAACTTTGAGTAAAACAAAAATTGTGATTTCTAGGTACCATCGTAATCTAAAGCGATCAGGCGAAGGTCACATAAGTCCATCTAATGTTCTTGAGAAAGACTTCTTGGGGTAAGATGCTGGCCTCTTTTCTTGGAACGGGAGGACTTCGGTGTACGTAGGACTTCAAAAGGGACCACTTTGGGAATATCAGGCAGGATGCTTAGATCTTGGAAGAGTTCCCAGTTTTCAATCGGCATTGGAGGCACATTCAATAACTCATACACTGCCGTGAGATCTGTGAATGATGAGATATTAACCCTCTTGCCCACATATGAAAAGGTTAGGCCAAATGGATAGGACCAACAATATAGGACCTTGTTGGACCGGAGCCAATCCGTCAGGGGCTTGAGGGACCTGCGTTTCTTCAGGGTTGATGGGGCTAAGTCCTGGTAAATATCGACCTTGGAATCTTCATATACCAAGTCAGGGTGGTTACGTGCAGTTTCCAGAATGGCAGCTTTCACTTGAAAATTGAGGAACTTGCATATGATGTCTTTGGGCGGTTCGGTTGGCTTTGGCTTGGGTCTCAGGGCTCTGTGCGGGTGGTCAGGGCCCAATAGAGATCCGCAAATTTCAATGATGGCGGCCGATATTTCACCAGGGGGGACCGATTCTGGCACACCTCTGAATCTCAGATTGTTTCGGCGCCCCCTGTTTTCCTGGTCCTCTAGTGAGTTGTGGAGATCGTTTAGATATGATGCGCAGCGTCGGAAGGAGTCTGATACCGAAGCCTGGTGATTTAGTATCGCTGCTTGGTGCGTTTCTAAAGACTCCACACGTTCCCCTATATGCCTCACCTCGTGTCTGCATGCTGATAACTCCGCGAGGATCGGCTCCATTACTCTATTAAGAGCACGGTCGAGGTACTTTCTTGTGATCGGTACCTCAGTGGTGGATTGGATGTCTTCTGAGTCGCTTTCTCCTTCCGACAGTGCAGGTGCGCATTTCGGAGCTTTAGGCTGCGGCATCGGCGCCATCTTGGGTTCTCTGGCAGCGATCGTGGTGGCGGCTTTTTTGAGAAATTTCTCCATATCTCCGCCCGAGACCTGGTTCTTAGAGGGAGCAGGGGGGTCACCGTGCCTAGCGTTCCCGATCTTAACCATTCTTGCTTCTGTAAGCTAATTTTAGCTGGCGTTAGGGACGAGTCTCCTCACAGCAGAGAGCTATGCGACCATCTTCATCCGGCGCTAGCTCCGCCCCCCCTTATCTGCATTTTTCTATACACCAATGTGTGAATAAACACCGCTGTTTGATTCAAGAGCTGTGTACTTTGCCTCTATACTGCATCCGCTAGTCCTAACTGCCAGAGTAAATCCTCACAATCGGTAGAGGATGCGGATAAGCGCAGTGAGACTAGCGTGAATATATTTTCGGGTTTGCATTTTTGGGCACAGTTGTCTGCTGTGAAGGCCCTCATGGAGGCTAATTTGCAGCAGCGAGATACCAACCTGCACCAACGGGAGGCAAATAAGCAGCAGCAAGCAAACAACCAGTTGCTGCTACAACAAGTGATGGCTTTGCAGACAGCAGGAGCAACTCCAAGCGTTCACGATGCCCGGAAAGCAGTCCGTGCAGTAATCCCTAAGATGACACCTGAAGACGACATCAAAACCTACCTGGCGATGTACGAGAAAGTGGCCACCATTGGAAAAGCTGCCCCGAGACCAGCTGGCTGAGGTCTTTCCTGGCATCAGAGTCCCAGCGGGTGTATTTTGACTTGCCGGATGATCAAGTGTCCGACTACCTGAAGGTAAAGGGTGAGATTTTAGCAAGACTGGGGGTGAATGTGTGAGTCCGGGCCCCACGGGTACATCAGTGGGGGTTTAAGTCAGCTGAGCCCGCGAGACCCCAGTATTATGACTTACTCCACCTTTTGCAAAAGTGGCTACAGCCTGTTGTACTGAGTCCCATGGCTATGCTGGATAGACTATTGACTGACATATTCTGGAGGACGCTGCCACCCCCTCTCCAGCACTGGATCGGCCAGGTATCTCCTGGAAATGCCCTAGAAATGGTGGACCTGGTGGAACGCTATGAGGCCACCAAGAATCTCAAGGGGGGTTCTTTTGGGAGGTGGGCAGGCAAACTCCAGAACTTCCCACCCGGGCCCACTGGTATGAGCCAATGAAACCCCTCGGGAGGTTCCCCCTATGGGCCGGACCCAGTTAATCTGCTGGCGGTGTCAGGAACCTGGACCAAACCAGGGCTGAGTGTCCTCATCGGGTTAAGCGCTTGGACACTAATTGTGGTTACTGACAATCGCTATACAGTATGCTAGGAAACTGTGTGCCACAGGTACCCCTGAGGCTCTAGACCACTTGTGCCAGGTGGAAGTTGGAGACACTCAAGAAGAGGCACTGCTGGACTCAGGGAGCTTGGTGACTCTAGTAAGGGCTACCCTAGTGCGGTCCGCAAAGTATACTGGTCGGAAAGTTGGGGTGATGTGCATTCATAAAGACTTGAAAGACTACCTCACCGCGCTGGTGTCTATAACCACAGTGGCCGGCAGGTGCACCCACGAAGTGGCAGTCACCACAAATCTCCACTATGAACTCATAATAGGGAACGACTTTCCAGGTTTCCCTGCCCTATGGCCGGTTGTGAGAGTTAAGGATACCCCTGAGACAGGAATAAGCCCAGTAGATTGGCCTTGTTCAGGGGGACAGCCAGAACCCTGGGAACCTGTGGCCAAAGGGTCAGCAGAAGGGGTGTACCCCAACAACCTGCGGCCGAGTCGATATTTCACCATTTTGTGGTCCACCAGAATATGCTATATCGGGTAAACCAGCTGTGGGGTGAATCTGTTGAACAGTTGGTGGTGTCCGGGGCCTATCGAAAAATCGTGTTAGAGTTAGCCCACCAAAATGTTCTTGGGGGTCATATGGGACTTCAGAAGGCACAGAACCAGATACTACAACGGTTTTACTGGCCCAGTGTCTTTAGAGAAGTGGATGACTTTTGTAAGCCTTGCCGACCTGCCAAACCACTAGCCCCAATAACCTGTTCCGCAGTCCCTTAGTGCCCTTCCCGATTATCGAGGTACGATTTGAGATAATCGCTATAGATCTCGAAGGCCCAGTACCGAAGTCCGCTAGGGGGCACCAACATATCTTGGTCGTACTGGACGACGCCACTCGGTACCCGGAGGCAGTGCCACTGCGACATACATCGGACAAACTCATAGCAAAAGAGTCAATAGAGATGTTTTCCCGATTGGGGATACCGAAAGAGGTTCTGACTGACCAGGGGACTCTTTTTATGTCCAAGGTCATGCTGGAGTTCTGTAAGTTGCTGAATATCAAACAGATACTGACATCCGTCTATCACCCGCAAACTGACGGCCTAGTAGAAAGGTTTAATCAAACGATAAAAACGATGTTAAAAAGAGTAGTAGCTAAGAATGGAAAGGACTGGAACCTCCTTCTTATGTTCGCAGTGCGAGAAGTGCCCCAGGCCTCTACTGGGTTCTCACCCTTCGAACTACTATATGGTAGCTATCCACGGGGTCTGTTGGACATAGCCAAAGAGTAGGGTTTAGCAAACCCGAACTGTAAAGTCTTTTGGACCCCGAACCCGAACATTTCAGTAAAAGTTTGTGTTCGGTGTTAGGCTATTTTATGGCACTTTTTGAAAGGCTGCAGAGCAACCAATCAACAAGCATTTAACTCTGTGCCCTTAGAAGCCATCACAGCCATGCTTACTAATGGCATGGCTGTGATTGGCCAGTGCAGCATGTGACCCAGCCTCTATATAAGCTGGAGTCACGTAGCGCTGCATGTCACTCTGCTGTTACAAGTGTAAGGTGAGGATGCTGCTGCTGTGAGGGAGAGAATAGGAAAGAACCTTTAATCAGAAGTGCTTGTTAACTTAGCGATCTACCTAGATTTAGTAGTGTGGGTGCAGTGCACAATCTTTTTACCCTGCCCTGAGCCGAGTGACACAGAAAAAATACTTTTATCCGTCAGTTAGTTAGGTAGGTGACAGCGGACATTTTATGCAAGCTCAGTGCACCAGCACAGCATATGTGTTTTTGTGACATTCAAATCCAAGCTTGAAATACTGCAATAATAATCTGGGTTTAATAAAACACTCATTTTTGGCAATATCCTACATCTGGTGCCTTTGCAACATTTGGCAAAGTACAATTTAAGCTAGAGATACAGCAATAATTTTCTGGGTTTTTTAAAAACACCCTTTTTGGGCAAAATACTCAATTTTACAGTCCTTGCAACATCTGTCAGTGTGAAATTCAAGTAATATATACTGCTGTCATATTCTGTTATTCAAAAAACACCCATTTAGGGCAAAATACTTAATTTGTGGCCTTGTCTGCATTTGTACGTGTGAAATTCAAGTGTTATATACTGCTGTCATATCCTGTTATTAAAAAAAAACACCAATTTTTGTGCAAAGTACTTAATATTGCAGCCATTGCTGCATCTGTGATTGTTAAAACAAGCTTGAAATACTTCAATAATTTTCTGGGTGTTAAAAAACACCAATATTTTGCAATACACTCCCTCTGGGGCCTCTGCCGCGTTAGTCAGTGTGCAATTTAAGCTAGAAATACAGCTATAATTTTTAGGATTTTAAAAAAACACCCTTTTTGGGCAAAAACTAAATTTTAGAGCCCTTGCTGCATCTATACGTGTGAAATTCAAGCGTTGCATACTGCTGTCATATTCTGTTATTAAAAAAACACCCATTTTGGGCAAAATACTTAATTTGCGGCCTTGTCTGCATCTGTCAGTGTGAAATTCAAGCTTTATAAACTGCTGTCAATTTTCTAAGTGCCTTTGCAGCATTTGTGAGTGTGCTATTTAAGCTAGAAATACAGCTATACATTTCTAGGTTTTAAAAAACATTATTTTTGGGCACAATACTAAATTTTACAGCCCTTGCTGCATCTGTCAGGGTGAAATTAAAGCATTATATACTGCGGTAATATTCTGTTAGTAAAAAAAAACCACCCATTTTAGGCAAAGTACTTAATATTGCAGCCTTTGCTGTATCTGTGATTGTTAAAAACAAGCTTGAAATACTTCTATAAATTTCTGGGTTAAAAAAAAAACACAAATTTTTTGGCAATACCCTCCATCTTGGGCCTCTGCCACATTAGTCAGTGTGCAATTTAAGCTAGAAATACAGCTATAATTTTTGGGGTTTTAAAAAACACCCTATTTGGGCAAAATACTCAATTAAATAGCCCTTGTTGCATCTGTACATGTTAAATTCAAGCGTTAAATACTGCTATCATATTCTGTTATATATACTTAATTTGTGGCCTTGTCTGCATCTGTCATTGTGAAATTCAAGCGTTTTATATTGCTGTCATAATCTATTATTAAAAAAACACCCATTTTGGGCAAAGTACTTAATATTGCAGCCTTTGCTACATCTATTATTGTTAAAACAAGCTTGAAATACTTCAAAATTTTTCTGGCTTTGAAAAAACACCCATTTTTGGCAAAAACCTCCATCTGGGGCCTCTGCCGCATTAGTCAGTGTGCAATTTAAGCTAGAAATACAGCTATAATTTTCGGAGTTTTAAAAAAACACCCTTTTTAGGAAAAATAGCCCTTGCTGCATCTGTCAGGGTAAAATTCAAGCGTTATATACTGCGGTAATATTCTGTTAGTAAAAAAAAACTCCCATTTTGGGCAAACTACTTAATATTGCAGCCTTTACTACATCTGAGATTGTTAAAAACAAGCTTGAAATACTTCAATAATTTTATGGGTTTTAAAAAACACCCATTTTTGGCAATACCCTCCATCTGGTGCCTTTGCAGCATTTGTCACTGTGCAATTTAAGCTTGTAATTCAGCTATAATTTTCTAGGTTTTAAAAAACATACTTTTTGGGCAAAATACAAAATTTTACAGCCCTTGCTGCATCTGTACGTGTGAAATGCAAGCGTTATATACTGCGGTAATATTCTGTTAGTAAAAAAAACACCCATTTTGGCAAAGTACTTAATATTGCAGCCTTTACTGCATCTGTGATTGTTAAAAACAAGCTTGAAATACTTCAATAATTTTATGGGTTTTAAAAAACACCCATTTTTGGCAATACCCTCCATCTGGTGCCTTTGCAGCATTTGTCACTGTGCAATTTAAGCTTGTAATTCAGCTATAATTTTCTAGGTTTTAAAAAACATACTTTTTGGGCAAAATACAAAATTTTACAGCCCTTGCTGCATCTGTACGTGTGAAATGCAAGCGTTATATACTGCGGTAATATTCTGTTAGTAAAAAAAACACCCATTTTGGGCAAAGTACTTAATATTGCAGCCTTTACTGCATCTGTGATTGTTAAAAACAATCTTGAAATACTTCAATAATTTTATGGGTTTTAACCACCTCAGCCCCCATAGCTTAAACACCCTGAAAGACCAGGCCACTTTTTACACTTCTGACCTACACTATTTTCACCGTTTATTGCTCGTTCATGCAACTTACCACCCAAATGAATTTTACCTCCTTTTCTTCTCACTAATAGAGCTTTCATTTGGTGGTATTTCATTGCTGCTGACATTTTTATTTTTTTTGTTATTAATCGAAATTTAAAGATTTTTTTGCAAAAAAATAACATTTTTCACTTTCAGTTGTAAAATTTTGCAAAAAAAACGACATCCATATATAAATTTTGCTCTAAATTTATTGTTCTACATGTCTTTGATAAAAAAAAAATGTTTGGGTAAAAAATATATGGTTTGGGTAAAAGTTATAGCGTTTACAAACTATGGTATAAAAAAGTGAATTTCCGCTTTTTGAAGCAGCTCTGACTTTCTGAGCACCTGTCATGTTTCCTGAGGTTCTACAATGGCCAGACAGTACAAACACCCCACAAATGACCCCATTTCGGAAAGTAGACACCCTAAGGTATTCGCTGATGGGCATGGTGAGTTCATAGAACTTTTTATTTTTTGTCACAAGTTAGCGGAAAATGATGATGTTATTATTTATTTTTTCTTACAAAGTCTCATATTCCACTAACTTGTGACAAAAAATAAAAACTTCCATGAACTCACTATGCCCATCAGCGAATACCTTGGGGTGTCTTCTTTCCAAAATGGGGTCACTTGTGGGGTAGTTATACTGCCCTGGCATTCTAGGGGCCCAAATGTGTGGTAAGGAGTTTGAAATCAAATTCTGTAAAAAATGGCCGGTGAAATCCGAAAGGTGCTCTTTGGAATGTGGGCCCCTTTGCCCACCTAGGCTGCAAAAAAGTGTCACACATCTGGTATCTCCGTATTCAGGAGAAGTTGGGGAATGTGTTTTGGGGTGTCATTTTACATATACCCATGCTGGGTGAGATAAATATCTTGGTCAAATGCCAACTTTGTATAAAAAAATGGGAAAAATTGTCTTTTGCCAAAATATTTCTCTCACCCAGCATGGGTATATGTAAAATGACACCCCAAAACACATTCCCCAACTTCTCCTGAGTACGGAGATACCACATGTGTGACACTTTTTTGCAGCCTAGGTGGGCAAAGGGGCCCATATTCCAAAGAGCACCTTTCGGATTTCACCGGTCATTTTTTACACATTTTGATTTCAAACTTCTTACCACACATTTGGGCCCCTAAAATGCCATGGCAGTATAACTACCCCACAAGTGACCCCATTTTGGAAAGAAGACACCCCAAGGTATTTCGTGATGGGCATAGTGAGTTCATGGAAGTTTTTATTTTTTGTCACAAGTTAGTGGAATATGAGACTTTGTAAGGGAAAAAAAAAAAAAAAAAAAAAAAATCATCATTTTCCGCTAACTTGTGACAAAAAATATAAAATTCTATGAACTCGCCATGCCCCTCACGGAATACCTTGGGGTGTCTTCTTTCCAAAATGGGGTCACTTGTGGGGTAGTTATACTGCCCTGGCATTTTCCAGGGGCCCTAATGTGTGGTAAGTAGGTAAATGACCTGTGAAATCCTAAAGGTGCTCTTTGGAATGTGGGCCCCTTTGCCCACCTAGGCTGCAAAAAAGTGTCACACATGTGGTATCGCCGTATTCAGGAGAAGTTGGGAAATGTGTTTTGGGGTGTCTTTTTACATATACTCATGCTGGGTGAGAGAAATATCTCGGCAAAAGACAACTTTTCCCAATTTTTTATACAAAGTTGGCATTTGACCAAGATATTTATCTCACCCAGCATGGGTATATGTAAAATGACACCCCACATTCAGGGGGCGTGTCCATGCTCTCCCTATCACAGCTCAGGAGGCGTGTCCATGCTCTCTCTATCACAGCTCAGGAGGCCCACATTCGTTTTATGAGGGCATTTTTAGACATTTGGATCCCAGACTTCTTCTCACGCTTTAGGGCCCCTAGAATGCCAGGGCAGTATAAATACCCCACATGTGACCCCATTTTGGAAAGAATACACCCCAAGGTATTCAATGAGGGGCATGGAGAGTTCATAGAAATTTTTTTTTTTTGGCACAAGTTAGCAGAAATTTAATTTTTTTTTCTCACAAAGTCTCCCTTTCCGCTAACTTGGGACAAAAATTTCAATCTTTCATGGACTCAATATGCCCCTCACGGAATACCTTGGGGTGTCTTCTTTCCGAAATGGGGTCACATGTGGGGTATTTATACTGCCCTGGCATTCTAGGGGCCCTAAAGCGTGAGAAGAAGTCTGGAATATAAATGTCTAAAAATTTTTACGCATTTGGATTCCGTGAGGGGTATGGTGAGTTCATGTGAGATTTTATTTTTTGACACAAGTTAGTGGAAAATGAGAGTTTGTAAGAAAAAAATAATAATTTCCGCTAACTGTCTGAATGGAGCCTTACAGGGGGGTGATCAATGACAGGGGGGTGATCAATGACAGGGGGGTGATCAGAGAGTCTATATGGGGTGATCACCCCCCTGTCATTGATCACCCCCCTATAAGGCTCCATTCAGACGTCCGTATGCGTTTTGCGGATCCGATCCATCTATCAGTGGATCCGTAAAAATCATGCGGACGTCTGAATGGAGCTTTACAGGGGTGTGATCAATGACAGGGGGGTAATCAATGACAGGGGGGTGATCAGGGAGTCTATATGGGGTGATCACCACAGTCATTGATCACGCCCCTGTAAGGCTCCATTCAGACGTTCGTAAGCGTTTTGCGGATCCGATCCATCTATCAGTGGATCCGTAAAAATCATGCGGACGTCTAAATGGAGATTTACAGGGGGGTGATCAATGACAGGGGGGTAATCAATGACAGGGGGGTGATCAGGGAGTCTATATGGGATGATCACCACAGTCATTGATCACGCCCCTGTAAGGCTCCATTCAGACGTCCGTATGCGTTTTGCGGATCCGATCCATCTATCAGTGGATCCGTAAAAATCATGCAGACGTCTGAATGGAGCTTTACAGGGGGGTGATCAATGACAGGGGGGTGATCAGGGAGTCTATATGGGGTGATCACCACAGTCATTGATCACGCCCCTGTAAGGCTCCATTCAGACGTCCGTATGCGTTTTGCGGATCCGATCCATCTATCAGTGGATCTGTAAAAATCATGCGGACGTCTAAATGGAGCTTTACAGGGGGGTGATCAATGACAGGGGGGTAATCAATGACAGGGGGGTGATCAGGGAGTCTATATGGGTTGATCACCACAGTCATTGATCACGCCCCTGTAAGGCTCCATTCAGACGTCCGTATGCGTTTTGCGGATCCGATCCATCTATCAGTGGATCCGTAAAAATCATGCGGACGTCTGAATGGAGCTTTACAGGGGGGTGATCAATGACAGGGGGGTAATCAATGACAGGGGGGTGATCAGGGAGTCTATATGGGGTGATCACCACCGTCATTGATCACGCCCCTGTAAGGCTCCATTCAGACGTCCGTATGCGTTTTGCGGTTCCGAAAAACAGGGGAGGTGTAGTGTAGTGTGGTGCTTGGTGCTACATATTGCTGAGCTATCTGTGTCCTCTGGTGGTCGATCCAAACAAAAGGGACCACCAGAGGACCAGGTAGCAGGTATATTAGACGCTGTTATCAAAACAGCGTCTAATATACCTGTTAGGGGTTAAAAAAAATCACATCTCCAGCCTGCCAGCGAACGATCGCCGCTGGCAGGCTGGAGATCCACTCGTTTACCTTCCGATCCTGTGAATGCGCGTGCCTGTGTGCGCGCGTTCACAGGAAATCTCGTGTCTCGCGAGAGTACACGCGCCGGCGCGTCCAAGCGGGATCAATCAACCACCTCCAGGACGCGTCGCTGCCTACGGCGGTCCGGAGGTGGTTAAAAAACACCCATTTTTGGCAATACCCTCCATCTGTTGCCTTTGCAGCATTTGTCAGTGTGCAATTTAAGCTAGAAATACAGCAATAATTTTCTGGGTTTTAAAAAACACTCTTTTTGGGAAAAATACTCAATTTTACAGCCCTTTCTGCATCTGTACGTGTGAAATTCAAGCGTTATATACTGCTGTCATATTCTGTTATTAAAAAAACACCTATTTTGGGGCAAAGTACTTAATATTGCAGCCTTTACTGCATCTGTGATTGTTAAAAACAAGCTTGAAATACTTCAAAAATTTTAGGGGTTTTAAAAAACACCAATTTTTGGCAATACCCTCCATCTGGTGCCTTTGCAGCATTCGTCACTGTGCAATTTAAAGGGTTTCTGTCACCCCATTAAACCGTTTTTTTTTTTTTTTCTTTACTAATATTCCCTATAGTGCGATCTCATGATACATAAGCAAATTAATCATTTTGGTTCAGTAGAATTTGCTAAAAATCGATTTTTAAAATATGCTAATTACCTTGCTACCAGCAAGTAGGGCGGCTACTTGCTGGTAGCAGCCGCATCCTCCGATCGTAATAACGCCCCCTCGGCATGCTGATTGACAGGGCCAGGGAAGGGAATCGTTCTCTGCTGGCACTGTTAGAATTTGAAATCTCGCGCCTGCGCCGTACCTGTCTTCAATCGGCGCAGGCGCACTGAGAGGCGGCCGCTCTCTCGACCGCTCCATCCTCAATGCGCCTGCGTCGATGACGTCATCAAGTACACCCGGAAGAGATTTATTATTAATAATCGTTGGTGGTATAGTGTTAATAACTGTCATTTTTATAAAATTATTTATTCCCATTTCGTTGGTGGTTTTTGTGGCAGCATGCTTATTATGTACATACTTACCTGATTCGAGCATCCAGCGACGTCACCAGACTCTCCGCCTCCTTCCAGCGATGCCGGCGTCTTCTCTTCCGGGTGTACTTGATGACGTCATCGACGCAGGCGCATTGAGGATGGAGCGGTCGAGCGAGCGGCCGCCTCTCAGTGCGCCTGCGCCGATTGAAGACAGGTACGGCGCAGGCGCGAGATTTCAAATTCTAACAGCGCCAGCAGAGAACGATTCCCTTCCCTGGCCCTGTCAATCAGCATGCCGAGGGGGCGTCATTACCATCGGAGGATGCGGCTGCTACCAGCAAGTAGCCGCCCTACTTGCTGGTAGCAAGGTAATTAGCATATTTTAAAAATCGATTTTTAGCAAATTCTACTGAACCAAAATGATTAATTTGCTTATGTATCATGAGATCGCACTATAGGGATTATTAGTAAAGAAAAAAAAAAAAAAAAAACGGTTTAATGGGGTGACAGAAACCCTTTAAGCTAGAAATACAGCTATAATTTTGGGAGTTTTAAAAAACACCCTATTTGGGCAAAATACTAAATTTTACAGCCCTTGCTGCATCTGTCAGGGTTAAATTGAAGCGTTATATACTGCTGTCATATTATGTTAGTAAAAAAAAAAAAAAACATTTTAGGCAAAGTACTTAATATTGCAGCCTTTGCTGCATCTGTGATTGTTAAAAACAAGCTTGAAATACTTCTATAATTTACTCGGTTTAAAAAAAAAAACACAAATTTTTGGGCAATACCCTCCATCTTGGGCCTCTGCCGCATTAGTCAGTGTGCAATTTAAGCTAGAAATACAGCTATAATTTTTGGGGTTTTAAAAAACACCCTATTTGGGAAAAATACTCAATTAAACAGCCCTTGTTGCATCTGTCAGTGTTAAATTCAAGCGTTAAATACTGCTGTCATATTCTGTTAGTAAAAAAAAACTGCCATTTTGGGCAAAATACTTAATTTGTGGCCTTTACTGCATGTGAGATTGTTAAAAACAAGCTTGACATACTTCAATAATTTTATGGGTTTTAAAAAACACCAATTTTTGGCAATACCCTCCATCTGGTGCCTTTGCAGCATTTGTCAGTGTGCAATTTAAGCTAGAAATACAGCTATAATTGTTGAGGTTTTAAAAAACATCCTTTTTGGGGAAAATACT
Source organism: Bufo bufo (assembly GCF_905171765.1). Classification (NCBI taxonomy): domain Eukaryota; kingdom Metazoa; phylum Chordata; class Amphibia; order Anura; family Bufonidae; genus Bufo; species Bufo bufo. The sequence goes on along the minus strand of NC_053394.1, from coordinate 244,377,441 downwards.
AAACTTTACAGCCCTTGCTGCATCTGTACGTGTGAAATTCAAGCGTTATATACTGCGGTAATATTCTGTTAGTAAAAAAAACACCCTTTTGGGCAAATTACTTAATATTGCAGCCTTTACTGCATCTGTGATTGTTAAAAACAAGCTTGAAATACTTCAATAATTTTATGGGTTTCAAAAAACGCCCATTTTTGGCAATACCCCCCATCTGTTGCCTTTGCAGCATTTGAATAACAGAATATGACAGCAGTATATTCTGCTGTCATATTCTGTTATTCAAAAAACGCAATTTTTGTGCAAAGTACTTAATATTGCAGCCTTTGCTGCATTTGTGATTGTTAAAACAAGCTTGAAATACTTCAATAATTTTCTGGGTTTTAAAAAACACCCTATTTGGACAAAATACTAATTATTACAGCCCTTGTTGCATCTGTACGTGTGAAATTCAAGTGTTATATACTGCTGTCATAGTCTGTTATTCCAAAAGCAAAAACTTTGGGCAAAATACTTAATATTGCAGCCTTTGATGCATCTGTGATTGTTATAAACAAACTTGAAACACTTAAATAATTTTCTGGCTTTGAAAAAACACCCATTTTTGGCAATACCCTCCATCTGGTGCCTTTGCAGCATTTGTCACTGTGCAATTTAAGCTTGTAATTCAGCTATAATTTTCTAGGTTTTAAAAAACATACTTTTTGGGCAAAATACAAAATTTTACAGCCCTTGCTGCATCTGTACGTGTGAAATGCAAGCGTTATATACTGCGGTAATATTCTGTTAGTAAAAAAAACACCCATTTTGGGCAAAGTACTTAATATTGCAGCCTTTACTGCATCTGTGATTGTTAAAAACAAGCTTGAAATACTTCAATAATTTTATGGGTTTCAAAAAACACCCATTTTTGGCAATACCCTCCATCTGTTGCCTTTGCAGCATTTGTCAGTGTGCAATTTAAGCTAGAAATACAGCAATAATTTTCTGGGTTTTAAAAAACACAATTTTTGGGAAAAATACTCAATTTTACAGCCCTTTCTGCATCTGTACGTGTGAAATTCAAGCGTTATATACTGCTGTCATATTCTGTTATTAAAAAAAAACACCTATTTTGGGGCAAAGTACTTAATATTGCAGCCTTTACTGCATCTGTGATTGTTAAAAACAAGCTTGAAATACTTCAAAAATTTTAGGGGTTTTAAAAAACACCCATTTTTGGCAATACCCTCCATCTGGTGCCTTTGCAGCATTTGTCACTGTGCAATTTAAGCTTGTAATTCAGCTATAATTTTCTAGGTTTTAAAAAACATACTTTTTGGGCAAAATACAAAATTTTACAGCCCTTGCTGCATCTGTACGTGTGAAATGCAAGCGTTATATACTGCGGTAATATTCTGTTAGTAAAAAAAACACCCATTTTGGGCAAAGTACTTAATATTGCAGCCTTTACTGCATCTGTGATTGTTAAAAACAAGCTTGAAATACTTCAATAATTTTATGGGTTTTAAAAAACACCCATTTTTGGCAATACCCTCCATCTGTTGCCTTTGCAGCATTTGTCAGTGTGCAATTTAAGCTAGAAATACAGCAATAATTTTCTGGGTTTTAAAAAACACCCTTTTTGGGAAAAATACTCAATTTTACAGCCCTTTCTGCATCTGTACGTGTGAAATTCATGCGTTATATACTGCTGTCATATTCTGTTATTATAAAAACACCTATTTTGGGGCAAAGTACTTAATATTGCAGCCTTTACTGCATCTGTGATTGTTAAAAACAAGCTTAAAATACTTCAAAAATTTTATGGGTTTTAAAAAACACCCATTTTTGGCAATACCCTCCATCTGGTGCCTTTGCAGCATTCGTCAGTGTGCAATTTAAGCTAGAAATACAGCTATAATTTTGGGGGTTTTAAAAAACACCCTATTTGGGCAAAATACTAAATTTTACAGCCCTTGCTGCATCTGTCAGGGTTAAATTGAAGCGTTATATACTGCTGTCATATTATGTTAGTAAAAAAAAAAAAAAACATTTTAGGCAAAGTACTTAATATTGCAGCCTTTGCTGCATCTGTGATTGTTAAAAACAAGCTTGAAATACTTCTATAATTTACTCGGTTTAAAAAAAAAAACACAAATTTTTGGGCAATACCCTCCATCTTGGGCCTCTGCCGCATTAGTCAGTGTGCAATTTAAGCTAGAAATACAGCTATAATTTTTGGGGTTTTAAAAAACACCCTATTTGGGAAAAATACTCAATTAAACAGCCCTTGTTGCATCTGTACGTGTTAAATTCAAGCGTTAAATACTGCTGTCATATTCTGTTAGTAAAAAAAAACTGCCATTTTGGGCAAAATACTTAATTTGTGGCCTTTACTGCATGTGAGATTGTTAAAAACAAGCTTGACATACTTCAATAATTTTATGGGTTTTAAAAAACACCAATTTTTGGCAATACCCTCCATCTGGTGCCTTTGCAGCATTTGTCAGTGTGCAATTTAAGCTAGAAATACAGCTATAATTGTTGAGGTTTTAAAAAACATCCTTTTTGGGGAAAATACTAAACTTTACAGCCCTTGCTGCATCTGTACGTGTGAAATTCAAGCGTTATATACTGCGGTAATATTCTGTTAGTAAAAAAAACACCCTTTTGGGCAAATTACTTAATATTGCAGCCTTTACTGCATCTGTGATTGTTAAAAACAAGCTTGAAATACTTCAATAATTTTATGGGTTTCAAAAAACGCCCATTTTTGGCAATACCCCCCATCTGTTGCCTTTGCAGCATTTGAATAACAGAATATGACAGCAGTATATTCTGCTGTCATATTCTGTTATTCAAAAAACGCAATTTTTGTGCAAAGTACTTAATATTGCAGCCTTTGCTGCATTTGTGATTGTTAAAACAAGCTTGAAATACTTCAATAATTTTCTGGGTTTTAAAAAACACCCTATTTGGACAAAATACTAATTATTACAGCCCTTGTTGCATCTGTACGTGTGAAATTCAAGTGTTATATACTGCTGTCATAGTCTGTTATTCCAAAAGCAAAAACTTTGGGCAAAATACTTAATATTGCAGCCTTTGATGCATCTGTGATTGTTATAAACAAACTTGAAACACTTAAATAATTTTCTGGCTTTGAAAAAACACCCATTTTTGGCAATACCCTCCATCTGGTGCCTTTGCAGCATTTGTCACTGTGCAATTTAAGCTTGTAATTCAGCTATAATTTTCTAGGTTTTAAAAAACATACTTTTTGGGCAAAATACAAAATTTTACAGCCCTTGCTGCATCTGTACGTGTGAAATGCAAGCGTTATATACTGCGGTAATATTCTGTTAGTAAAAAAAACACCCATTTTGGGCAAAGTACTTAATATTGCAGCCTTTACTGCATCTGTGATTGTTAAAAACAAGCTTGAAATACTTCAATAATTTTATGGGTTTCAAAAAACACCCATTTTTGGCAATACCCTCCATCTGTTGCCTTTGCAGCATTTGTCAGTGTGCAATTTAAGCTAGAAATACAGCAATAATTTTCTGGGTTTTAAAAAACACCCTTTTTGGGAAAAATACTCAATTTTACAGCCCTTTCTGCATCTGTACGTGTGAAATTCAAGCGTTATATACTGCTGTCATATTCTGTTATTAAAAAAAAACACCTATTTTGGGGCAAAGTACTTAATATTGCAGCCTTTACTGCATCTGTGATTGTTAAAAACAAGCTTGAAATACTTCAAAAATTTTAGGGGTTTTAAAAAACACCCATTTTTGGCAATACCCTCCATCTGGTGCCTTTGCAGCATTTGTCACTGTGCAATTTAAGCTTGTAATTCAGCTATAATTTTCTAGGTTTTAAAAAACATACTTTTTGGGCAAAATACAAAATTTTACAGCCCTTGCTGCATCTGTACGTGTGAAATGCAAGCGTTATATACTGCGGTAATATTCTGTTAGTAAAAAAAACACCCATTTTGGGCAAAGTACTTAATATTGCAGCCTTTACTGCATCTGTGATTGTTAAAAACAAGCTTGAAATACTTCAATAATTTTATGGGTTTTAAAAAACACCCATTTTTGGCAATACCCTCCATCTGTTGCCTTTGCAGCATTTGTCAGTGTGCAATTTAAGCTAGAAATACAGCAATAATTTTCTGGGTTTTAAAAAACACCCTTTTTGGGAAAAATACTCAATTTTACAGCCCTTTCTGCATCTGTACGTGTGAAATTCATGCGTTATATACTGCTGTCATATTCTGTTATTATAAAAACACCTATTTTGGGGCAAAGTACTTAATATTGCAGCCTTTACTGCATCTGTGATTGTTAAAAACAAGCTTGAAATACTTCAAAAATTTTATGGGTTTTAAAAAACACCCATTTTTGGCAATACCCTCCATCTGGTGCCTTTGCAGCATTCGTCAGTGTGCAATTTAAGCTAGAAATACAGCTATAATTTTGGGGGTTTTAAAAAACACCCTATTTGGGCAAAATACTAAATTTTACAGCCCTTGCTGCATCTGTCAGGGTTAAATTGAAGCGTTATATACTGCTGTCATATTATGTTAGTAAAAAAAACACCCATTTTAGGCAAAGTACTTAATATTGCAGCCTTTGCTGCATCTGTGATTGTTAAAAACAAGCTTGAAATACTTCTATAATTTACTCGGTTTAAAAAAAAAAACACAAATTTTTGGGCAATACCCTCCATCTTGGGCCTCTGCCGCATTAGTCAGTGTGCAATTTAAGCTAGAAATACAGCTATAATTTTTGGGGTTTTAAAAAACACCCTATTTGGGAAAAATACTCAATTAAACAGCCCTTGTTGCATCTGTACGTGTTAAATTCAAGCGTTAAATACTGCTGTCATATTCTGTTAGTAAAAAAAAACTGCCATTTTGGGCAAAATACTTAATTTGTGGCCTTTACTGCATGTGAGATTGTTAAAAACAAGCTTGACATACTTCAATAATTTTATGGGTTTTAAAAAACACCAATTTTTGGCAATACCCTCCATCTGGTGCCTTTGCAGCATTTGTCAGTGTGCAATTTAAGCTAGAAATACAGCTATAATTGTTGAGGTTTTAAAAAACATCCTTTTTGGGGAAAATACTAAACTTTACAGCCCTTGCTGCATCTGTACGTGTGAAATTCAAGCGTTATATACTGCGGTAATATTCTGTTAGTAAAAAAAACACCCTTTTGGGCAAATTACTTAATATTGCAGCCTTTACTGCATCTGTGATTGTTAAAAACAAGCTTGAAATACTTCAATAATTTTATGGGTTTTAAAAAAAACGCCCATTTTTGGCAATACCCCCCATCTGTTGCCTTTGCAGCATTTGAATAACAGAATATGACAGCATATTTCTGCTGTCATATTCAGTTATTCAAAAAACGCAATTTTTGTGCAAAGTACTTAATATTGCAGCCTTTGCTGCATTTGTGATTGTTAAAACAAGCTTGAAATACTTCAAAATATTTTCTGGGTTTTAAAAAACACACCTATTTG